>NC_142039.1:39847325-39999825 GCF_982192425.1 Myodes glareolus
ATTTCTGTTCGCAGGAACAGTTAGCCAGAAGCAGAACTATAGAAGTCAAAAAGCAAGGATAATATATCTAGAGACTTCCCCAGAAGTAGGGACTTTGATGGATTAGGTCTTGGCTTCCATCTTGGCAGGTGGTGCCGTCTACAGGCTGAGCTTTAGGGTCTGAATGGTACTTCCATCCTGGAATCGGGGTGGGGGGCTACTAGTGTCCACCGCTGGTCATTCTATTGCCCCGCCCCACTTGGGGCTGTGCTTGCTAGGCACATAGCAGCTTAGAGAAAAACCTAGGTAGAATATTGTGCGGGTTAAAAAAAATTAATGATTGATTCTGAGTCGCCAGTAACACATGGGTGTCACATTAAGGGGAGAAATAAAATCATTTCCCTTAGGAGTCACTTAACCAAGATCAAGTCCAAATCTGAGTTCTCTATCTACTTCCTGCTTCCTGCTTCACGTGTCTGTTCTGACTTAACGTGTGTCTGTGTGAATGAGTCTGAACTGCCTAGTCGAAGGCTGTCTTGTTGACTCTGTCTCTGTGTGTCTGTCCGTTGTATGAACTGTGCGTGTGGATGGTGTCTGTCTCTCACAAAGGGCTTCACGCTGTATTTTTTTGAACAGCATAGAAAGCATCCCATGGCCTTTAGTGCATTGGTTTCAACCTGCAGGTTGCAGCCTCCTGGGGGGGGGGGGTGGTCACTTAGCAGATATCCTGCATATCAAATATTTACATTATGATTTATAACCATAGCAAAGTTACAGTTATGAACGAGCAATGAAATAATTTTATGGTTGAGGGGTCACCTTAATGTGAGGAACTGTATTAAAGGGTCACAGTATTAGGAAGGTTGAGATTTGCAGAAATCTTTAACAGAGTTTTACAAGGATTATATCACTGGCTACAAATGATCATAAGTGAACCAGACAACAAACATTAGTCCTTATAAACTAACATCCATAAATGTCACTTTCAACTTGTATGGTAGATTCTAGAAAGTAGCTTTCAACTTCTGGAGTTGATGTTTACAGCAAATGTTACGCACACATTATCTAGGTAAGGAGTGTGGAAGAGTATGTAACCACAGACTACAGAAATGCACTAGTTTAGGTGGCAAAAGTTGGTTCCATGGGAAATCCGAGACAAGGTTGAATGTTACTTTGTTCTCTTAAACACACGTTAAACAAACAGGCTAGTCTAACACTCTCAAAAGTGACTTACTAACTCTGGCTGTGAGGCCAAAAAAAAAAAAAAATCCAGGCTATTAGAAAGTAAGAGATATTATAATATTATATCACTGTTTTCCGTTCAATGAGCAACCCAAACTCTATATTTGCCTGTTTTTTTTTTTTTCTAATTAGCAGCTCCTATCCTGAGTCATCTCATTGCATTGTATAAATTTAGTTCAGACAGAAAGGACACATGGGAAGCAGACACTTTTGTTATTGGGGAACCTTTAAAAACCTTGAACATCTCCAAGAACCCTGGAAAGTTTGTTGCTTTTTAATAAAACTAAAATTACTTCTTTTTGTTATTTTATTTTTTCAGGTGTGTGGGTATTTTGGCTGCATATGTACCTATATGTCACATGCATGTTTTTGCCCAGATAGGTCAGAAAATACTATCAGATCCCCTGGAACAGTAGGTACAGACAGTTGTGAGCTGCCATGTGGGTGGTATGTGAAGAAAAAAAAATGAGGTGGAGAGGTAGACAGACTCTCCAACCGCTAAAGGCTGAGACTGCTGTGTGGGAACAGTGCAGCCTCAGCCTTTCTGGTAGAAGATTGATTGCAGTTAGAGAAACTGGGGAGACAGCTCCCAGGAAGTTACAGTTGTGTGTGTGTCTGTGTGTGTCTGTGTGTGTGTCTGTGTGTGTCTCTGTGTGTCTCTGTGTGGTTTAACTGGGAGTGAGATGGGTTGTTTTTGATTCCCAGGGCTATTGTTTCTACAGATGGACCAGAAGGATCTGGCCAGGGCCAATCAGTTCTTTGTGGCTGGTACAACCTGACTCAATTCCTCGTGACCTGAGACTATTCCCCACCATTGGGAACAAAAACCTGGGTTTTCTTAACCTCTCAGACATCTTGCCAGCCACGGAGAAGCTCTAGCCTTTCTATAAGTATTTTTTGCCCCTTGTCCTAAAAAGCAGTCTTTTAGGTAAATCAAAGGAAGGTTTGAGGGTCCTTGACAGGTAGGTACTTGCTTGTATCTTCTAAATGTGCCCTTTTCAGAAATGTGGACTATGTGACTCTTATTTCTCCAGAGATAGTTGAAGTTCACTGGATGTAAATACTCAAAGGGTCAGCGCTCTGTACTAATTTAATCAACTGTATCTACATTTCACTCTTCTCTGTATCTCCGGCTCCCTCGCAGGTATGACTTTCTTTCAACCTGGGGTGGAAGTGCTCAGAAGGGGAGGGTCTTTGCATGTTGTGATGGCTACTTATTCTTGCTTGCCAACTTGACTGCATCCTTAATTAACTAAAACCCAAGTAGCTGGGCACCCCTGTGAGGAATTTTTTAATTTTTTAAATTTATAAAGAATTTATAAAAATTTTTAATTATATCATTTAAAATGAGAAGACCCACTTCTAAACTGTACGTTTGAGATGGAAGATACACCTTTTTTTTTCCTAAATATTTATTTATTTTATCATGTATACAATATTCTGTCTGCATGTATGCCTGTAGTCCAGAAGAGGGCACCAGACCTCATTACAGATGGTTGTGAGCCACCATGTGGTTGCTGGGAATTGAACTCAGGACCTTCGGAAGAGCAGGCAATGCTCTTAATCGCTGAGCCATCTCTCCAGCCCCCGGAAGATACACCTTTAATCCAGATTTTTTTGAGGTGAAAAGAACCACTTTTAGTCTTGGCCACACCTTCTGTTGGCAGCCTTTAAATATAAAGGACACTCTCGCTAGCAAGTTCATTTCTTCAGTGCCGTTGGAGTCTACTTCTTTGGGATTCCCAAACGCACAGAAGACCGGCTGAAATAGTCGGCCTACACGGACTGAACAACTACTAGATTCTTAGACCTTCCGTTCACAGACAGCCAGTTTTGGGCTAGCTGGAACACAGCCCTGTAAGAGTCTACTCCCACAAATCATCTAGGGTTCCTAGATTGGAGGTATGTGAAGGCTAAGGACATGTCGGATGAAAAAGATTGAGAGAGAAAACACAGGATAGAATTGGGAGGTCGGTTTGGTCATGCGAAAACAGTCTCACAGCCCAGAGTTCATTTCAGAGCTTGCTTTTACACAGATCCATGGCAGACGGCACAAGAAAGAGGTAACCACCTCCCTGCGCTGTCTTTGAGAGGAAGCTCAAACAGGTTCATATAGCTCATGTGAATTCTGCTAGCAGCAAGCAATTTTATTTTTCTTTCACTTCTTAATAGATAATATGTTTTTGTCTCGTGGGCAAAATGCTGTTTCCCAAGGGCTTAATCAGAACTTTCTCAAACCCCTCAAAGATGCTGGCAGAGCAGGCAAGCTTGAACTCAAATGACTCCTTAAAGTCAGAATTGACTCCAGATGGAAACTGAGTCACACGTGGACTTCCAAACAGCCCATTAGCCTTTTCATAGGGAACAGGGATTTACTAGAATGGCTTCCAAATGTATGTAGTTTATAAATTCTGTTTCTCTAGAATGCCCTAACTAATATACATGCTTGGCTGATTACAATATTGGTCAACTTGTAGAAGAGATAATCCAGTGGGCAGCCAATCCTTAAGGACTAGAATGATGGATAAGGAGGACAGACTTCTCAGAACTGGTCTCAGTATGGAATAGTGCTGGTGATTTTCGACAAAACAGCTTTCATCTGTCCACAAAAGAAACAGCTAATGTCCAAAGAATAAAATAAATGGTTTATTCTAGCCCCTAAACTGGGTTTTTAATGATCTTGGAATTCACCAAACTATGGGACTTTCACATGCTAAGGACATGAAGGAAATGGAGTTTTAGAATCAGTCTATTGCTAGCCTTTTGCCCCCACACAGAGGGGTCTCCTGATCCTTTTCTACCCTAAGTCAAGCAAAGAGAGAACACCTTATATGACAGAAACAAGACTGCCTTTCTACCAAACTTAAAACCAGAAATACTGTTCTAACAGCCTCATCCTGTCATAAGAGACCACTTGTCTGTAGTGGCAGACTGCTTGCTCATTCCGGGCTGTCCAGACCATGAAATAACCACTCAGAAACTATATTATTTAAATCACTGCCTGGCCAATCACTTAAGTGTATTGCTAGCTAGCTCTTATAGCTTTGGTTAACCCATTTTTATTGTTTTATATTGTATCATGAGCCTTGTGGCCTACCAGCAAGGTTCCAACTGGCAGCTCGTGTCTTTCCCCTCTGGTGGCTCCATGGCATCTCTCTGACTGCGCCTACTCTTTCAATATATATCTTCCAGCCTGGCTATGTTCTGTTAAGTCATTGGCCGAAAAACAGCTTTTTTTATTAACCAATAAAAGCAACACATAAGCAGAAGGACTTCCCACACCATTTCCCCTTTTCTATTTAAATACAAAAGAAAGGTTTTTAACTTTAACATAGTAAAATTACATATAACAAAACAGGTATCAAGCAAGAATTACAGTTAGAACATTTATATCTATTTTATCTTTCGTCATAACTGAAAAAAGCTATAACTATAACTACAACTGTCTATTCTTCAACCCTGTCGAAGGCCTGAGAAGGGAGATAATATTACTTGAGTAGGCAGGAAGTGCAATCAAGCAGCTTCAAAAATGTGCAGCAGATGACAGAGACAACTGGCTACCTGGACAATCACCCAAAGTCTCATTTGCAATGTTGAAGCAACCAACTTTGGCTAAGGCCTAGAGTAACTGACAAACCATTTTCAGAAGCAGAAGAATTTTTAGGACCGTCTTACCCAGTCTTGGCAAGGTTTGGCAGTTCTTTCCTTGTGTCCTGCTTATCCAGTCCAGATATCATGTACTTGGTCAGTGGTCAAGGCATGGACAGTTCCTTGCCCAAAGGTCAATGGTGCCAAGAAAAAAATGAACTCCAAGTGAAATGTCCTCAGTGTTTAATATTCTCTTGGGAATAGATCAGTGCTATCAGGAGCAATCGTGTCTCACATCAACAGAACCCTAAGTTATTTAAATGCCATGTTCTACAGATCTTTGAAGTGGTTGAAGATTATCTATCTATGCAGAATATATTCTCTATGTATCTAAATAACCTAATACTCTGACTATATGTATGACAAACATGAATAACTAATGACCTATAATGCTTAATACCTGCATAACTTAAAGACTAAGACTGTATATCAGAATATTAAATATTCTGTAATCAACTGTGCTGTAAAATGAGGACAATGACCTCAAAATGTAAAAAATGTATAAGTATCTTAATCAGAGATAGAAATATATAATGCAATATGATAAATATATCCGGAAATTATATCAATATAAAAAATGTCTTAAACAGAGATAGGAACATGCATGCATACAATATGACAAAATAACTTTGCATAGGTGTACAAATATTGTTGACATAAATAGCAAAAGATTTGAATTTATATCAATATACAAAAAACTATACCAATGTAAATTGTCCATAAATTATAGCTCACAAGGAATCACTCTCTTACTCACTATTATTATTGTTACTAAATTGCCTATTATCCCATTCAATTTTCCCTCTCTTTTTGTTTTAAGAGATATGTTGGCCTATATAATTTTCACCCCAACCCTCTACCCTATACAACTAATAATTAAACCCTAAATGGTGACACCAGTCCTGAGGACAAACTTCCTTGGGAGAGAGGATGTCGTATTTTAGAATTGCTTTTAGCTGTCATGGGGGTGATTTCTTTTTTTTTATGGGATCCTGTAAAAGTAAAGCGATGATTAAGTTTCAAGATTACTGTCTAGAATGATTGTAAATGATTTCTGAACAGTCAATCGGGTTTTTCTGAGGTTCTTCTTTGAAATTCTGGCCAGAACGTGGTAAGAAGGTGCGCCATTTTAGCAGCTGGTACTAAAAATCTGGTCTTATAGTAGCACCATTAGCTTACGACATCATTTCTACCAGGTGGAGTCGTTGCTGTGGGGCCCCATCTTTTTTTTGAAAATTTTAAAGATTGCTGCAGGAAAAAGATTTTTAGGAAAATCTACTGTTTATTGTGGAAAACTTAAATATTACTTATATAGACATATATTTAATAAAAAATAAGATATAGACAAAATAGGCAGGAAGAAAGTAAAAATCTTTTTAATTCTTTTTTTTGTCCCATACAAGATGGCTACTGACATGAGACAGAAACTCTGAATTTTTCTTTAAACACATGCTCGCATTTAGAGGATAGCCATTGTTCAACTCTAAAGCCAGTTCTATATATTTATGAATATATATTCATATATATCTCTATATATATGGATATATATTCACATATATGTGTGTATATATCTATATATATGTGAATATATATCCATATGTAGAGAGAGAGAGAGAGAGAGAGAGAGAGAGAGAGAGAGAGATCACTTGTCCTCATAAGTCTTTTTTTTTGGGGGGGCTTCGTGATCCTTTTTGGATAGTTATTTTTTTCTCTCTTTTGGCATCTAAATATTTAGGATCTCTTGACTTTTTGAAGATGTGCATTTTTCTGTAAAGACAAGAACAGAAGCCTGCCCTAACCCTATATGAGGTTCCTTAACATCTGTGTGGTTGTCACCTCTGTGGATGAGCTGTCATTTTTCTTTTTTTAAGAGGTTTTTCTTTTTGAAAGCAAATCCTTATTAATTTTGATGATATTCATAGTCCTTGCCCCCCCCCCCGCAGCCATGGAAACAAGAGTAAAACCCCTTCCCCAACATAGCACATCTCCTGGTTTTCATTTTGAGGTCATCACATTCTTGAAATGCACCAGCTGATTTAACTTAGAAGTTTTTTCTACCATCCAATGTTTCTCTGCTGCTGTTGTTACTTTCTCATTAGCGTTAAGAAAATTCAAGGTCAATAAAGCATTATGCAATCAATTTCTGGGGGTATTTTGCGTTCCTTTTTGTTTGTTTAGCATATCCTTTATAGTTCAATTTGACCTTTGTAAAACTGCCTTACCTGTAGGATTATTTGGTATATCTGTAATGCGCTTTATATTATAATAAGCAAAAAAATTCATTTTCTTAGATACCATTGTCTGTCTTTATTTGTGTAGGAATACCCATGATGGCCATAACTTTAATAAATGAGCGATTACTGAATTAGCCTTTTCTGAGTTCAAGGCAGTTGCCCTTTGAAAGCCTGAATAAGTGTCGATGGTGTCCTGTGTCCTCACTCCAACACCATCCCTCTCTGAGAATTAGCTGGCCAGAAAGACTGGTTTGTCTGATAGGAGACCTTAAGAAGCTGATCCCAGAGAAATCCTGTTTCATATCGAGGTTTATGTTGGGGATACCAACCCCTAAACCACTCAGGACTCAGAAGGACCAACCACTATAGCAGGTAAAAACTGACTAAAAAGATCTGCAGGTAAACCGAGTAAATTAGCTCACATAAATCTTTTATCATGTTCTACTTATTTTTCCTATGCTCTCTCCGATGTTCTCCATGGTATCCTCAATGGTTCTTGCTGTTCCCGTTCCATGTTCTCTTGATGTCCCTCTCGAACCCACAACGATTCCAGTTGGTATACCCACCCAGACACAGCTCACAATTCTCAGCAAAATACCAATGATACCAAGCATGCATTTCTTCGGCCTAATAAAATGGGTAAAGTATACGCCGGTTGTCTTACCGCAGTCTCAGAAAGGTTGCGGCTGTGAGATACTAGGTGGACTAAATCAGTACAGAATTCCAAGACGAGAAACGGGGGTGGAGGTTGTGTACTAACTACATTTCTTACGTGTGACAAGTGAAGCTAGAAGTTTGTGATTAGTAACTGTAGAGAAAAACGCAGCAGTGTTGCTGCTCTTTCTGAGCGCTTCCGGTCCGGGTTACAGTCGGAGTGCCGTGGGGGCACCCAGGTGAGAAGGAATTCCTTTCTCTGGGGCTGGTTTAGAGATCTAAGCTTTTTTCTTGTTTTCTAGGGGTAAAAGCACAGTTAATTTTCTAGACTAAGACCTTGTGCCAATGAACCCTGAGGTGGAGGGAAGTACAGAATATTAGTTCTTTGTTAGGGCAGAGCAAAGACCAGCAGATTATACTCTTCTGAGTTGGCTGTTGGAGATTTTAGGGCTGCCCAGATCTGCATATCAGAAAGGGTAGACTGTCTCCCCTGCTCAATGTCTGTCCCTTTGAGGTTCCCATGTGGTCCATAGCAGGGGTCGCTTCCTTGTCAGAAGTCTTGTCAGTAAGGTTTGGCTGTGTGAATGCTTTCACACCAGGGCCCCACAGTATGGGAAAAGATCATCCCATTGCTAGTACAGGGGAAATCATAATTAAGGAATGATTTATACACTACTAGGGTATTTCGGGATGAATCCTATCACGGGAGGGAGAAAAGCCTTGGCCTCACAAGACTTCTACAGAGTCGACAGTGATTATTCAAAAGGCAGGCTTCCTGAAGATCTACAAATCGGGCTTCTTGCTGCTTCTCTGAGTTTGCACTTTTACTGTATATTACAGTCTTACACCTGGGGAAGGAAACGCCATACGGAATAGCAGAAAAGATTATGAACGGAAAGTCTGGGCTGAGGTTTCCCTTTAGTTCATCCCCACACCTTTGTTTTCTAATTCCACTAATACACAACTGTCCGTTACTGAAAATTCAGGAGAAAAAGAAGGGGCGTTTTCCCTGAATCCTTGAATATTTGTTCCAGAAGGCTTGGTGTCACGTAAAGGTTTAATACAATTATCCTAGCCCTTCTTTCCAAGTCTGTTTGAAAAATGTTTTATTAATGAGACCAAGAACTTGAAAGGAAACCCGAACTTCCCCAGTATCAAAGCCGGGAAACCTGGGGCTATGTTGATTAGCATGAAAGCCTGTATTAAGCCATGCTACCCAGCTGGCAGGCCGGTTGAGCAGCCAACCTTTCTGCTCTGATCTCCTGTGTTGCAAAGTGTATTGTTAGAGGAGTAATAGGCCTTCGCAGTGAAGAATCACTCTGCACACTTGGAGGTAAAGGTTCTCAAATGAGGGTGTTTGTCCAGCTCTAACAGCTTCCCCAGGAGGAGCTGGCCTTGAATAGAAGATTTCACTAACTTACAGACACCCCGAGCTTCTGTATTCTGTCGCTCTTGAATCTCTTTGGGTATCAGGCCCAGGTTACACTCTGAGCAATTTAAACAAGGACAAATCTGCTTTTCTGGCTCCTCAGGCAGGTGGAAGATTTACACAGCAAGCATATTTCGAGAGAGTTTTTTTAAGGTTTTCTTTATAAAATGGCTGTTGCCTGGGATCATCTTGCCCACCTGGTAGAATAATGCTTTTCTCAAGAAGTTAGGGGAGTTGGGGGCGGTGGGTTGCTTTGTGGCAGGCCAGGGTTACACTGACTGTAACCCTACACTGACCCCTTGGGATGCCTGCTTAGAGTCCTGTTCTTTGTTATGGGAATGTGCCTAACCGCTGTTGCAGCTCACGGTTGTCTCTGTTATGGAAATGAGCCTAAGGGCCAGTTAATCCTGGTGAATAAACAGTTACCTCCTAGCACCCTAAATTTCCCTCCTCCCTGAACTGGTTAGTACACTGCTTATCTTTAGGGTTATTTGGAGGGCAGTGCTCCTTTTAAATTCTACCTCATGTGACTTCATGTCTCCTAAACAAACCTATTATTAACAAATCATTTATAATGTCATTTCTATTATTTTGAATCTCTTCCAAACCAGTACAGCAAGCATAAAATCAAGGGAAGCTCTACTTAAAGATACTTATTTAGAGTCAGCAAAAGAACCAGTAATACTAAATCATCCATGACTTTATGACTACCTCAAAGACAGCAGGCCTACATGACAACTTTGTGTAACAAACCTACAATAAAAAAAAGATATAGCTATTTTGTCTCAAAGCAAATGCATTCATAAACTTTTGATATTATCAATTCTATTACTTCAAGTTCCTTCTCCATTAGTATCGTCTCTGCTTCTGCAGGAACTATATAACTTTGCTCAACTTGTTGTTGAGAGAGGATGTCTTCTTGCCATCCCCATGATGTAAATATCTGATAATGAGTGAAACAATATAATATGGTTTTTTAAAATGTTAAAAAT
Source organism: Myodes glareolus (assembly GCF_982192425.1). NCBI lineage: Eukaryota > Metazoa > Chordata > Mammalia > Rodentia > Cricetidae > Myodes > Myodes glareolus. The sequence goes on from NC_142039.1 coordinate 39,857,504, forward strand.
AATTTTAGATATTTTTCTTTAAACTTGCCAGAAATCACAAATCTTAAAACATTTTTTAATGAAGGAGCTAGAGAGATAGTTCAGCAATTAAGGACACTTGAAGCTTTTGTAGAGGACCAGGGCTCAATTTCCAGCACCCACATGGTGGCTTCAAATCATCTATTCAGTACCCCAGTGCCAGGACACCTAATCCTCTTCTGAACTTCATCACTGTTGGACATCAGGTATGCAGGTGTTGCAGGCACACAAAAAACATACTAGTACAAAAAAAAATTTACATGAACATAATCAAGTAAAAAAAGAAATCTTCTTAAACATGTGCCAGGCAGTGATGACACGTGCCTTTAATCCCAGCACTGGGAGGCAGAGGCAGGCAGATCTCTGTGAGTTCAAGGCCAATCTGGTCTACAAGAGTTAGTACCAGGACAGTCAGGGCTACACTGAGAAACCCTGTCTCGAAAAAAAAAAAAAAAATAAAATAAAATAAAATAAAAACAAAAAAAAATAAAACTTTTGTGTGGAAACAATACAAAATGCAATAACTGTCCTACTAGAATCAAGAAGTTATTATATTAGTGATAATATTTTATTTACTATAAAGTAATCAAAAAATCAGGGCAAGTGGCCTGTTGATGCATCAGACAGTCTTTCATTCACACTGAAAATACATTCTGAGCATAAAAAATATTTGGGCTGTAGCTATATATTAAATCTAACCCTGTGTTGAAGTCTTTTGGCTCTCCCCAACAAGATAACACAAAAACCACACCGTCTAGATAGGCTAAGTTTATATTCATTAATTAAATGCAGTCGACTAACTTCTAAGTCCTGGCATCGGCTGTTCTTCATCTTGCAAGGATCTGATGACCGTGTGTGAGGGGCACAGTGAAGAAACTGCTGGCATGACCTCTCCATGATATGTTAAGATCTTTACCACAGAGATGAGAGAGGGAAGCACCAGCGGCATCTGGATGAGTCCAGAGCAGAGACAGAGAGATGTAGACTGAGCACAGCCACAGCTAGGGAAGAGGGGAGCAGTAGAGAATAAGGGAGATATGGAGGAAGCCAGAGACAGAAACTAGAGCACAGGCAGAGAGGGTAGGAGAAAATGAGACAGTAGCTGTGAGGGAGGTAGGGGCTAGGCTGAGAGGAGGCCCTGAGTCACAGGGAATTTAGGGTGAAGGACAAGGCAAGAGGGCTGAAAAGCTAGTGGGGACTTTGAAATGTCTACTATGTACTTCTGATTCTGAGGGAGCCTGGAGGCCAACATGGGTGTCCATATGCAGGCAGACATAGCCAAAGATCACTTCTGCCGTAGGAAAGGAAATAGACTTTTGGCAGATGGAAACGAGGTTGGCGAGTTCCTGAGCAATACTGACTTTTATCTAACTGCCAGAGATCCTGTCATTCAGGCTGAGCTCATTTCTGGATATATAGACTGCCTGCCTGCCTTTTGGAGGTTTGGGAAAATGAGTTTATATAGGACTTGACAATGACCTCACATAAAAACAATTTTTAAAGTGCCTAGAGTTATGATTTTCTTAGTTCTGTTACTATAAAAAGTTCATATTACTATAAAAAGGGTACTATATTCTAGAAAGAGTTACTTACTTGAACATGGAATTTGGGTTAACTGAAATCTGTGTCTCTTGAGCCACGATTACTCATATTTGACTCCAGAATAAAGGATGTTATCCCCCTTTGATGAAAAAAGTATTTTTTTTTTATTTTTTACCTATCACAAATGCCCATCCTCTCGGGAAAAGCATTTGAATTTCATATTATGGTCAGAAATTTGTATTTTATATACGAAAACATTCCATCAGCATGGTTTGGTTAAATGTGTGAACTTTTGTTAAATGTGTGAGATTTCTTAAAATGAATGCCCACATAGTTATGTTGAAATATTAACTATACAAAAAAGTTTTAAGCCGGGCGGTGGTAGCACATGCCTTTAATCCCAGCACTCGGGAGGCAGAGGCAGGCGGATCTCTGTGAGTTTGAGACCAGCCTGATCTACAAGAGCTAGTACCAGGACAGGCTTCAAAGCTACAGAAAAATATTGTCTCAAAAAAAGAAATTTTAAATTTTTTCTGCACACCATTTTAAACTATTTCACGGTATAATCCCTCTGCCACGAAATACTGATCAAATTAAAAGTAGAATTTGTTATTGGTAGTGGTAGTATTCAATGTGGGTCTGAAAAGAGAAAACGCATATGATTTCTTATGTAATTCGTGAATTTCTTTGCAATTGGTTAAAATTTTTTCTATAAGTGCTTAAGGAATAAGCAGACATGACCATTAAGAAGCTATAGCTAGAGTAAATTATTTGAAATGTAGTCACTGTAGAGAAGGAACACAAGGTAATTCACTGCGTTACGCGCCTTAGAAAGTGTGCACTGCCCGCCAGAGCTCCTAAGCAGCTGCCTGCGGTGCTCCCTCTGGACCGGGTAACGGTTGTTAGGGGGCCGCTCGGCTTTTTGTATTTTGCACAAAGTCAGTGTATTGCTTGTGCGCTCGATTCTTCAACCTTAAAACAGGGTGAGGAGCTAGTTCCATTAGAAAGCACAGACAAAGAAACAAGAGCGCCTTTCTTTCTTTCTTTTTTTTTTTTTTTCTTAAGCCTTCCCCTCCCCCACAGCGGCGGGCGCAACTTCCCGCCTCCTCCCTCAGGTTCTCAGTTCGGTCCGCCGCCTGCTCTATAAAAGCCGGTGTTTGGGTGCCGTCTCAGTGTCTCAGCGTTTCAAGCTCTGAGCTCTCCGGTATCCAACCATGTCTGGTCGCGGCAAGGGCGGGAAAGGCCTGGGCAAAGGCGGCGCCAAGCGCCACCGCAAGGTCCTGCGCGACAACATCCAGGGCATCACCAAGCCCGCCATCCGCCGCCTGGCCCGGCGTGGCGGAGTCAAGCGCATCTCCGGCCTCATCTACGAGGAGACCCGCGGGGTGCTGAAGGTGTTCCTGGAGAACGTGATCCGCGACGCGGTCACCTACACGGAGCACGCCAAGCGCAAGACCGTCACCGCCATGGACGTGGTCTACGCGCTCAAGCGCCAGGGCCGCACCCTCTACGGCTTCGGCGGCTGAGCTAATTAATGACATTTGTCTCATTTTTTCCAACGGTCCTTTTCAGGGCCACCACATTTTCTTTAAAGAGCTTAAACTCTTATGTTTAAGAATACGATTATCTGAAAGCCTATGATGCTAGAAACCGACTGGTATGAATCTGTCCAATCAAAGCATAGCTGTCCATGCTTCATTTGCATACCACTTAGCTAAGTGCTGTCGCCAGGATCGTTTTGGAATCAGTTAAGCGGTTGTCAAAGTACTTAAATTATCCATGTTTAGGCTTTTCCCAGTTTTTAGATGTTTTCGCTCTTTTTCACAGCTTCCAGCCTCATAATAATTTGAGGTAGCTCTGACTTTACAAACTAACCGTTTTCTCTGCAAACAGTTTCTGCTGACTGAAAGTTGCCACCTTGGGGTTCTGAGCTTCTAAATTGATATTTTTGTAAGCTTTAAACAGCACGTAAGCAAAATTGATCAATAGTCAACAACTAAAACTATACAGTTTGTATGCATTCTCAACTAACGCTCCAACTTTCACACTTGTAAACATCAAATGTATTTTATGCCCTAATCCCTCTTTGAGAAACAAAAGTCCAGGACAGAAATAACACTAGGAAAATAGCTTTAAATATCTTGTTCAATACCTGCACTCATTCTTTATTCCCTCATACATGTCCTTGTTCTCTTCGTGTTGTGCTGTACCCTTATGTACATTAGCTTACATATATATTTTGCCTTATTCCGCGTTTGAGAGTATGTGGGGTTTTTTTTGTGTGAGATTGTGTGTCCTTGCTCAATATACATTATAATTCCATCTATTTTACTGCATTTCCTGACTTCATTTTTCTTTAGAGCTGAATAATATTCAAGTTTAGTTATTTATATACTGAATTTTCATTATCTGTTCCTCTGTGGTAGACAACGTTGTTGATTCCAATTCTTTGCCATAACGAATGAAGCAGCATGAACATCGGGGTACAAATATCTCTATGGTATTTATGGCGTTCCCTCAGTATATGCTCAGATATGAAATAGCTTCATCATATTTTTTTTGAGAAATTTCCAAAATGATTTCCACAATGGTTATCTATTTGCACCTCCATCAACGGTGAATCAGGGATTCTTCCACATCATCGCCAACATGTATTGATGATTGCCATCCTTAGTGAAATAACATTTCAAAGTAGTTTTAATTTGTATATCCCTGATATCTTTGATTATTGAACACTTAAATAATTATTGGCCATCTGCCTTTAACTTTCTTTTAACTATTCAATTTATTTACTGATTGGCAGCTTCATTTTTCTGGTTTTTAATTTCTGTGATTCTTTGTAAATTTTGGATATAGACTCTGGTCTGAAATATAGCAGGCAAATTTGATCCCATTTTGTAGTTTATCATTTAATGTTCTTATAGTGGTATATTATTTTTATTTTAATAAATTAATCTTGTCTGAAGGCCAGAGGCAAAGCTCCAACCACTAGAGGCCAGGTAATGGTGACACACACCTTTAATCACAGGAATTGGGAGACAGGTCAAGAGAATTCTGTCAAGGCCACCCTGGGCTACACAAGATCAACTCAGAAACAAACCCAGGTGGTGGTGCCTCACCTTTAACCCCAGTACTAGGGAGTCATGACTTTAATCCCTGCACTAGAGGGAATATAAAATATGGGAAGAGAGAGACTTGGTCTAATTGGTTTTTGGTTGACCAGCCTTAATAGAAGTAAGACTTCTCTAGTGGCTTGGCTAACTTGCTTTTTTGGTCTTCAGGCAAGATTTATTTATTAAAATACAAATAATATATGGCTATATGTTTTGATTGTTTATTTTGATATACAAAAATTTTTATTTTCATGTTGTTCCACCTGTTGGTATTTGGCTTCAGTTCCTCGGTTTTTTGTGTTCTAACAATTCTTCCTATTACATAGCCTGAAGGGAATCCTCTGTGTTTTGTATAAAAGTTTAAATGCTTCAGAGTTTTGATCCATTCTGAAATGATTTTTGTACAAGATGGAAGTTATAAATTCAAGTTAGAAATATCGTTTTACCAGCACTGTTTGTTAACTGCTTGATCTGTTACAAAGTGTGTCTTCCCCTTTGTCAAAAATTTGTTGGGTAAAATTTTTTTTTTTATTTCAAGGTCCTCTATTCTGCTTCATTGATCTGTCTACTTGTCTCTTTTTATGCTCTAGCTCTGTTGTATGATAAGATCAGGTACGGCCTCCAGCACTGCGCTTACTCAGTAGAATTCCTGTGGTTACTTATGGTCTGTCTCTTCATGGTTTTATATGAATTATTCCCATTTTTTCCTAAACCTGTGAAATGTGACTTGGATATTTCCATAAGTATTGCATTAATTCTCTATATTAATTTTGCAACTATAGATGTTTTTGCAATGTTATTTTGGTTATTCAGGAGCATGGGATTTTTTTTCATTTTTTGGCATCTTCTGGTGCTATACTTTCGTTAAGAAACTTACACACCATCATACCTATAAGGCCAAATTAGTGTTTTTTTTTATTTTTGGCCAGCCACCAAGCATGAGCTAGAGCAGAAGAATGTCTCTTGGTCCCGAAACTCAAGGAAACTGTGTTTTTAAAAGCGCAACAGACCATAATTATGTCAATATTAGGAGAGGGTCAAAGTAGCCTTATCTCTGTTTTTCCTCAACATTGTAGTTATTTCAGATACAACAAAATAATTTTATCACTTATTTTTGGTTATTTTTAATTTGTACAAACATTATTGATCTTAGTTAATACATCTGGACAACGGTCAGGGTCATCAACAGTGTAAAAGTGTCCCTAAGACAGGCAAGGCCATTGTAGAGCTAGAGAGCTGAGACATGTCTACATACACAGACAGAAAATGAAATCAGAACAAGATGGCCTAATCTTAGACACTTCACTGTGGTTTTCTTTTTCAGTATCTTAAAGTTCTTGTTGCAGAGCCTTTTGAATTTTTTGTTTTTTTGGTTGGATATATTCATGAATTATTTATTGGTGGTATTTTGAATGGAGTGATTTTTCTGACTAGTTTCTGGGAAGCTGAACTGTGTGTGACATGGAAACCACTGTTTTGTTTTTGTTTTTATTGATTTTTATATGCTGTGACTTTACTGTGTCTAGCTATATGAAGTCCATGGGGTTTCTAATCGACTCCATGAGATCTTTAACAGACTCCACAGGGTCTTGAACAGACTTCACAGGGTCTGTTAAGAATCCTATCATCTTTAAATAAGGATAGTTTGACTTCCTTGCTTTCTGTTATTACCCTTTGTATGTCTTCCTCTTGTCTGTTTGCTAAAGATAAGGCATTCAGAACTACATGGACTATGAAATGGGAGAACCCCTGTCCCTGCTTTCAGAGGAAATGCTCCCACTTTGTTTCCATTTAATACAGTGCTGGCTATAAATTTGTTGGAGATAATATTTATTATTTTGAGGTACTTTCTATCTATTCCTAAAGACTCCAGAACTTTTATCGGGAAGGAATGTTGAGCTTTATCAAATGCTATTTAAGAGTCATTTGTAATAATTCTGTGGATTCTGCTCATGAATTTGTTTCCATTTCTTTTTTTAAATTTAATATTTTCTCAATATCCTATAAAGGTTTATTATATAGATGTGATATGTAATATCTCAAATCAACTCTCCATTAATTTATTGAACATCTTTACTTTGATATCTTCAAGTAAAAAGGTGAAGTTTCATGTATAAAATTTAATTCAAAAGTAATCTTATAGCTATAGTTTTAATAGTTTTCTTATGGATCTATGACTAAAACTTTTGGTTATTACTTTTTCCAGTTCAAGGATATAGTTTGAAAGGAGATGTTTATAAAGTGTTACAGTAGATAGTTTTGAAGTTTACTAAGTACAGAGAACACATTTCATTGTTTCCTCATTTTATAGAAGACACACTTTATGTAAGAAAATAGTCATACAATTGAGAACAAGTAATTAACCTTTTGATAATTTTATCACTGAAACAGAGCAGAACAATATATATATATATATATATATATATATATATATATATATATATATATATATATATATATATGATACCATATCATTACACATCTGTTCCAGGGGTGGATGATACTTGGAAAAATTCATAGTCTTGGTATCCTGGCATTTCAAAAATTTTTCCCTGGAACTATTTGAAATTACTTAGCTCTGATACTAAGAAACAAATATGATAAATAAAACAATAAAGAATAAGTTGTGCAATTGTGTTAATGTGTTTAAAGGGATAAAGACCCAAGAGACTAGTAATACTTGTGAAGTAGTATTTAAAAATGAAAAACCTAGATGCTAAATTCATGATATACTAAATATACTTGGTATATGGACTGCCCAAATTCAGTCACACAGTGATAATATCCATTCTAGATCTATGTCCACCAAACCGCAAATAAAACTTGAAAGTATTCTAGAGGTTTGTGTTGAGCCACAGCGATGAGTGGGTTTATTTGTCTCCCAGCTTAATAAAGGGGAAATAAGTTATTTGCGTAGCCGCCTAGTTGCCCAAACAGGGACCTTTGTCTTCATAGCCAGTGAAGAAGCCTGACGCAGTAGTAAGAAAAATAAGCCAGAGGTGGCGATGTTTGTTGTATTTCAGACACTCCAGAGATGAAATCAGGAGCATCAGCCAGGAGTTCAAGGCTGGCTTTGGCTAAAGTTAGTTCAAGCCTAGCTGGTAGTATGTGAGACCCCATCTCAAAAATAACTTAAAACAAAAAATACGCCTTGCTCCGTTTCTTTCCCTTTGCTTTAGGATTTCTTTATAATTATTTTTATGTCCTTTCAAATACCTGGGTTAAAAAATTTACGTGTGTGCACATGAATATTGAGTCAGAAAAAATAAATGGAGCTGTTTCTGAGAGTACTAGGAAGTGAACTCCAGTCCCAAAAGACCAGCAATTGTTCTTAAAACTCCGAGCAATCTCTAGATAGTATTTTGACTCAATTGTCCTAGTTGTTGCATAAAGTTGGGCGGCTTAGTGGCACACTTACATTTTTAATTGTTGAGATGCTTAGTTTGTGTAGTCCAACATTCATTTTCAGTAAGGATTAGAAGGCTATTGGCTACTACTTAGGCTATTAAACATTGAGTGTGAAGGTTTGTAAGATTAGACAGTTCAGTAACTACAGAAAAGACAAGTCTACAATTAATACTCTATACAAACTTAAGATTGAACCTCTCGCCGTAAATATGGACAATGTTGCAGCTCTTTAAGAGGATAGAGTGGGTGGCCCTGAAAAGGGCCTTTGAATAAACAAAGCTTAAGAGCATGAAATAAACAGCTTAACCACCGAAGCCATAGAGGGTGCGGCCCTGGCGCTTGAGCGCGTAGACCACGTCCATGGCGGTGACGGTCTTGCGCTTGGCGTGCTCCGTGTAGGTGACCGCGTCGCGGATCACGTTCTCCAGGAACACCTTCAGCACCCCGCGGGTCTCCTCGTAGATGAGGCCGGAGATGCGCTTGACTCCGCCACGCCGGGCCAGGCGGCGGATGGCGGGCTTGGTGATGCCCTGGATGTTGTCGCGCAGGACCTTGCGGTGGCGCTTGGCGCCGCCTTTGCCCAGGCCTTTCCCGCCCTTGCCGCGACCAGACATGGTTGGATACCGGAGAGCTCAGAGCTTGAAACGCTGAGACACTGAGACGGCACCCAAACACCGGCTTTTATAGAGCAGGCGGCGGACCGAACTGAGAACCTGAGGGAGGAGGCGGGAAGTTGCGCCCGCCGCTGTGGGGGAGGGGAAGGCTTAAGAAAAAAAAAAAAAAGAAAGAAAGAAAGGCGCTCTTGTTTCTTTGTCTGTGCTTTCTAATGGAACTAGCTCCTCACCCTGTTTTAAGGTTGAAGAATCGAGCGCACAAGCAATACACTGACTTTGTGCAAAATACAAAAAGCCGAGCGGCCCCCTAACAACCGTTACCCGGTCCAGAGGGAGCACCGCAGGCAGCTGCTTAGGAGCTCTGGCGGGCAGTGCACACTTTCTAAGGCGCGTAACGCAGTGAATTACCTTGTGTTCCTTCTCTACAGTGACTACATTTCAAATAATTTACTCTAGCTAAAGCTTTCAAAATGCCATCTTAATATCTGTATTATTTTCTTACTAATTTTTCATAAAAGCAACATGAATCGGTGAATTAGTCACCTGCATCAGTTGTTGAATGCATCAAGTTTAAGGTCATTTTTCACATAATTTTACTTAATTTTACTTAATATCCTAGGGTCAATACTGATATTTCCATTCCATTTTGACTATATTAAATTATAAACTTTATATATAAATGGCATTATATTGAAACTTTCATCTCTTCTCACATATTTTCTATTTAATTGGCTTTCACCAGTATTTTCAAAGAATCGGCAAAATGCTTCTGTGAAGTTTGGATAAAATCTTTGAGGCTGGTCGTTCATCTGTGACTGCTATGCATAGTACAAGCAAAATGAAAGTGCTTTTTTTTTTTAATCTCCTGAACTATTTTTTTCCTTAACTTTGAAGTTAGAATCTGTGAAGAGAACTGGGGAGCAGTGTCTTCAAAGACTCACTGACTAGGACTAAGATGATGTGGAGAGATAGGGGCCCAGACCTAACAGAAGATGGAATCTTACTGGTCCATAGGGTGGTTGTCTCGTCTTTGGCTAGTTTTAAGCCCCTGCATGTGGTTGCCCACCTCTGTGTCTAAAGTAACACTAGTAAATAAAAGCCAGTTGCACCCTTAACATTGCAGACCACTAGCTTTCAAATCAATCCAAAATCTAAGAATGCCATCAGATGTAATCAATATGTATCCTGTAGCCATTGTCTGATCAGCAGTAGGCATGTATCGAGGTCTCCTGAAAGGACCCTATTTGAAGTTGAACTGTTGCCTACGAATTTTCCTGTTTGAATTACCAGGATAAACAGCCTCTGCAAGGCCCAGTTTCACAGCCTAGACCTAAACGATGAACTATGAGCTCCAATCAAGCTTAACCACCAAACACATGTACTGACAGATTGACACATTGCAGCAATGTGGCCCTCATTTACATGAATAGACTAGGTTGGGGATTGGGCTGCAACTTTCAAAGAATAAAGTTTTCTCAAACACACTTTACTTTAATGTGTAAAAATGTACATTTGCAAGCTAGTTGTTGAAATAATCTTTTTTATGTAAATTCTTTTCTAGTGTGAAAAATCCGTGTTTTTTTTAATTTCCCAAGATTTTTCATTTACACTAAAACTTAAACTCCTATTTAATGGCAACTTAACATAAAGTATCTCTGAGACATTATTCGACAGTGGTCGGTAGCAGTTAAAATAGCACTGCAGTTCATGCTACCCAGAGATGCTACGCCTGGCCTCAGATTCTCGGGCATCCTATCTCGACCTCCTGAGCCCTGGTATTGAAGGCCTGAGTATCAGACTGGCTAAAGAACAGAATTTTTTTACCCAAAAAATTTATAGAATACTTTGAACATTTGTTTCTTTCTTCTTTCTTTATTGTTTATTGTTTTTATTAGTTTACATATTCATAATTTCAATTTAGAACCTAAATAACTCTTACTTATAAAAAAGATTTAACCTTTTCTTTCCATTTATTTAGCTTTATGTGGATGAGTGTTTTGCTTGCATATATATAAATAAAAACATACACTATGTGCCCCTGATGTTTACAGAGGCCGGAATACAGCGTCAGATCTCTAGGATCTGAAATAGACAGTTGTGCGCTATCATGCAGGTGTGAGAACTGAACCCAGGTTCTCTGAAAGAGACACAAGGGCTCCTAAACCTTGAGACATTCCTTCAGGCCTCCACTCCACCCTACATTTTAATAAAGAGACGGTTGTATACCACCAGGGAGATGAGGGCTGTGTGGGAGGAGAACTGGTGGGTAGGACACTAGGCATTGCCAGGAACTGAAAGAACAGTTCCTAGGAGTGTGTGGAGTGTGTGTGTGTGTGTGTGTGTGTGTGTGTACAAATACACATGAGAGTGAACATGTACTTGCAAGTGTCTATGTGTGCAAGGGTGATGACCCAAAGGGTTACATGAGAGATCAGTGAGGAGGTATAGTAAGATCCCATCGTCTCCACTGAGCTTTCCAGTGGAAAAAGCAACACCGACTACTCTGACAAAGTCTGTTTGTTGAGAACCAGTCTACATGCTGGAAGCAAGCTTGTGAGTGTGACTATTTTAGTAAACCAAGTAAAATGCTGGCACTTTTCTATAGGTGTCTTGGAGGTGTGCTCATGACTCTGCTTTCACTGAAGAAGGCCAAGTCTCTTTTGTGAGAAAAAGAAAATTAACAATAAAAAGTGGAAGAGCTGGGCTTTCTTATTCCTCTGAGTTTCAAAGCTGTCATTTGAACACTAACTTGAAGATCTTGATCACAGAATCCCAAGGCAGGCAAGGAGACCCAGTAGAATTTCTGGTTTTGATTGACGATCTTTCTTTAGTCCTTGAGTTCTGCACGTACAGAAATGATATGTTTGGTTCATTCCAACTAACCAACGGTTGGCATAAAACCACAGGCAGTATATACTCAACCTATGAGATGAATAGTTTTGTTTTGTTTTTTCTGTTTTGTTTGCATAAATTTGGTGTTTCTGTATGCCTCAATGCCAGAACTGGAACCCACCCCATCACTCACCCCTCTATGACGTTCACTCGTAAGAACTAAACTCTGGTCTTCTTGTAAGATCAGCAACTCTTCTTAACCACTAAGCCATTTCTCCAGCACCCTTTTGAATGTAACTACTGCTAATATATACTGCAAGTAGTTTTCAGATAAAATACGGATTCTGGTGATTAAATTTAGTACATCATTATTTAAACCTTTTCTTTCTAAAGTTGCTCTTCCCACTAACTTATGAACTCGCGATAAATATAAAAGCACCGAATTTTGCATTTTTCGCATAAGTTTCTTAGAATTTTTTTTTAACTTTTCTATTAGTCTATGGACTCCAAGATGTCTCAGAACTCAAATCTCTCACCTTAGGCTTCGTCAAAGCCTGTGCCACCACCCCGTGCTTGTTTTTCCATATACCTTCCAAAACTCAATACCAACTCAGGAAGAGCAGCCTTCATATAAGAAAGCAAAAATTCAAGGTTGAAAACTAGCATAAAATTACAAAGGATTAAGGTTTTTTAAAGACAATAAGTCCTCCTGTAAATGCAAAGGCAGGAACAGTCCTAGACCGAAGTTGGTATTACTCATGCAATAAACACAACGTGATTTTCAATGCTACGTTCCTGTTATAACACTGGTTATCAGGCATTAGTACCTGATTCGCGCAATATTTAAATGGGTAACAAGTAGCATGTATCTTCACTGAAGATCTGATTTATTATCAATAAATTTAGCTGAGTTCACTTAACGTTTCTTTATCCCTTTGATATAGAACAGACTGCTGGTTCTACCACCGGCAAGTAGTACAGCGCTTTCCAGTGTTTTCGTAGGTGGCTCTGAAAAGAGCCTTTGTCTTTATAGTAACGGATCAGTGGGAAAAGACGGTCTTATTTCCCCTTGGCCTTGTGGTGGCTCTCGGTCTTCTTGGGCAGCAGCACCGCCTGGATGTTGGGCAGGACGCCGCCCTGCGCGATCGTCACGCGGCCCAGCAGCTTGTTGAGCTCCTCGTCGTTGCGGATGGCCAGCTGCAGGTGGCGCGGGATGATGCGCGTCTTCTTGTTGTCGCGGGCCGCGTTGCCAGCCAGTTCCAGGATCTCGGCCGTCAGGTACTCCAGCACGGCCGCCAGGTACACCGGGGCGCCGGCGCCCACCCGCTCCGCGTAGTTGCCCTTGCGGAGGAGGCGGTGCACACGACCCACGGGGAACTGCAGGCCGGCCCGGGAGGAGCGGGTCTTGGCCTTGGCGCGAGCCTTGCCGCCCTGCTTGCCGCGTCCAGACATAACTAGAAAACTAGCTGTGAGAACAAGCTCAGCAATGAGAGTGCCACACTGGTTCCGTTTATAGTCAAAGCATGGCGCGAAAACGGAGCGATTTCATTGGTTACGTATAGCAGTTTCATCTAAGCCACTAACAGAGTGGGTTTGAAAATTTCTTGCTTTGATTGGACACTTTGTGAATGACGTTTGCAAATCGCGATAAGCATAGACATACGTTTATTTAAAAAGAGGCCTCTGCAGACTACGTTCACACACTCACTTCTATTTCTCTTTGTTTTCTGTTTGGTCTCCGCCATGCCTGAGCCCGCTAAGTCCGCGCCCGCCCCGAAGAAGGGCTCCAAGAAGGCCGTGACCAAGGCGCAGAAGAAGGACGGCAAGAAGCGCAAGCGCAGCCGCAAGGAGAGCTACTCGGTGTACGTGTACAAGGTGCTGAAGCAGGTCCACCCCGACACCGGCATCTCTTCCAAGGCCATGGGCATCATGAACTCGTTCGTCAACGACATATTCGAACGCATCGCGGGGGAGGCGTCGCGCCTGGCGCACTACAACAAGCGCTCGACCATCACGTCCCGGGAGATCCAGACGGCCGTGCGCCTGCTGCTGCCCGGGGAGCTGGCCAAGCACGCCGTGTCCGAGGGCACCAAGGCCGTCACCAAGTACACCAGCTCCAAGTGAGCGTGCCGACCTCACTCTTAACCCAAAGGCTCTTTTCAGAGCCACCCACAATTTCGTGTGAAATAGCTGTTACATGTATTGGAGCTTTCTGTGTTTAGTGTGGCCTCTAACAAATCACAAAGTAATGGCCGAGAGTATGGAGTATGAAAATCGATTCTATCTAATTTTTTGACACCCCACCCACCTTGAGCTTTTCTGTAAGCACCTAATTCTCAGATCTTAACATTAGAGTTTCCCTGGTGTTTGGTTCCTTGCAAAGTCATTTTTTCTATCTCCTAATTGGAAAACGGACTGTACCCACAGAACAGCAATGCTGCAGGAATCATGACAGGCCATCTACAAGGCTCTGGGATTTGAATGTCCAGCAGCAGAAGTCTTAGCTTAAATGCTCTTTCCAGAACCACTCACTCTACTGGTAGGAGGTAGCACTATTGTCAATAGACATTTCTTAGAAAGCTGTAACAGCCAGCCACCCAGAGGTTGTCATCCGGATGAAGACTTGGTAAGGTTCTTGAGTACTTATTAACGAAACGTTAGCGCCTTGCACACCAAAGTTTTCCTGGTCTTTGAAGCACCTGTGCACAAATAACACCTATTGCTCAGTTTTAACGTTTGCTGTTCATACATGTTTATTTGGTTTGCCCCTGGAGCTTTGTTTTACCAAAAGTGAAACTAAGCAAGAGAATTTCTGCTCATCTTCATTGGCCAATCCACGCGCTGCGCGGGCAATTTAAAAATCACGCGCCAAATCTTTTTCCGAAAAGGAGCGTCTCTTCCGCGGAGGCGTTTTGTTTCCCCCACCTATTCATGCGGTGCTTCCCTGTTAATTTATTTTGTCTGTTTCTGACGCTTGGAAGAGGCTTAAAAAGAAAAATCAGAATGCTTTTGCTTGCTGTTCCCCTATCCTCACCTCGGATGATTAAAATAGGCTCTTCAGTTCAAATATGTAGTAGCGAAATTGAAATATTTCAACAGTCTTTACCTGGAATCCACATGAAACCACTTCCACAATAAGTTTATTTTGCTCAGCTCTTTTGTTGGTACATTTTATATGATTAGGATTTTCTAATGACTCCCGGCTGTTTTCGTGAGACTGCTGCAAACACAAGCAATAGGAGATGGGGGGGAGGTTCGTTTTACGAACAATGGTGTTCTTTCAGACAGACTAGTGGAAATAACCACATATTCATATAATAGAAATACTATAGTTGAGGTAAATTGGCATAATGCATTTTATATAAAGAAGAAAATGACTGAAATAAATTATTTAATTTCAGAGTCATACCTCAAGAGGTTTGCAAACAACAGCACTTAATAAAACCAAAACCAGACTACTTAGTTTTAAAGTTCATTTACAAATTGGTAAATGAAAATGTAAAACTATTAGACAGGCTGCTTCAGTGCTAGTGGTTGCCAAGGTAACGGGTAAAGCACAGTAGTTCGGTCTCGGGTGCCTCGTATAATTTGCTTTACATTTTAGGTGTGTGTTTCCTGTATCCTGCTTGTTATCAGATACTATATGATGGTATAGCTACAAAAGAGACCTGAAGAACCCTGTGTAAACAAACAAGTTCTAAGACTCAGTAAATGTAGAAAAATCTATGAGAACCTAGTTTTTCTAGGTATTCTTATTTTCTTTTAGAAAACGGGAGAAGGAAGAGAAATAAAGTAGTAATGGAGGAGGCCAATAGCAAGGCTCATGGTTTCAGATTTAGGCTAAAATTAAGTGTGAAAGATTGAAAGATCCAGTCAAAGAGACCATGGATGCAGAAGTCAAAAGGAGGAACAGAGTGCAGAGCCTTATTCTTAGCCAAACTATACTGTTGCAGCTCTGGTTAGAAAGTACAGAGTGCCTGAGATACCAGCCTATAATGCTGGATTTTTTTTTTCTTACTAGACAAAGAGCAGCTTTTTATATAGTCATTAATTGCACATTTTCCCAGAAGATAAATTGAAAAAAAAAATGACACCTGTCCAAGGAAAAGCTTCCCGGAGTATGAAGGCAGCATTCTGCCACAACTCTACAAACATTCCCTTGCTTTCAAGGGTTATCTGGCAAGTGTGTTGTCCTGGGTTGACATCTGTTCACCAAGTCTCCTTCATTTTCCACTTTTCATTTAATAATATTTGTTATGTAATTTTGCTCGGTGTTGAATTACCTTTTTTCTAGACTATTAAAAATAAAAAAAACGAGCAAATAATCAATATAAATATAACAGTATAGGAAGAGCTTGCAATCTTAAGTTGATCAAATGGATTTAACTTCCCTAAGACACCAGCAATCCCCACCAATAATCTATTAACAGATAGTCTGGGCAATCAATTGTTCTGCAAACATGTGAGTAATAGCAGACAGTAATTTCAATATTCTCTGATTCACAGTACCATGATATAATAAATGTTTTCTAACCTTATCCCAGGGAATAGAAATGATTCACATTCCACCAAGCACATCTTAATGATAGTCTTTTTAAGTTAGCAACTTGGTCACTTAACATAATCACAGCTGATTCTAAATCAGAGATTTCGGCATGTGGTCTAATATCTATATGTCTTAGAGTAGTCCATAAATTTTCTGAATAAGAGTATCATTTTTAACATCATATGCATTTTGAGGATTTTGATGTAGGGCTACTCCAGCAGTTATAGCAGTGGTAGCAATGGCAATAATTCCCAATATTGATGTGGGATTTTCCTCTGTATGCTGTGATTACCACTGATAAATAAAGAAACTGCTTTGGGCCTATAGCAGAGCCATAGGGGAACAGAGCTAGGCAGAGGAAACTAAACTGAATGCTGGGAGAGAGAAGGCAGAGTCAGAGAGAAGCCATGGAACTGCTGCCAGAGAAAGGCTTGTTGAAACTTTGCTGGTTGCCCATGACCTCGTGCACAGATTAATGGAGATGGGTTAAATTAAGATGTAAGAGTTAGCCAATGAGAAACTAGAGCTAACGGCCCAAGCAGTGATTTAAACAATATAGTTTCTGTGCGGTTATTTTGGTTCTGGGTGGCTGGGACGAACAAGAGCAGACACACACACACACACACACACACACACACACACACACTACGCAACCTAATCTTCATTTAATCCAATATATCATAAAGCATAGACATAGAGGGCATATCTTCCAAGCTTGACCCATCTATACAGGCATCCAAACACCAATTCACGATAGAAGTATGTAGATATTCTGGAAGCTCAAATTTACAGGAGTAATTAGCATTTAAACATGTCTACAAGGAACAATTGAAATGAGACACGGATCCTTCAGATTGATCCCAAGTGGTTTCTCCAGTCATAAAAAGTAAGGAAGAGTAATACATGCTCTACTAATATATGATATTTTTTAAAAGAACAGTCTCATTGTTAAAGAACATTTTTCCATATATCCCCTTGCCAGCTTAAATGTTACCTAATGTAATTTCCAAAGACGTTCTGGAGTAGTTCCTCACTCCAGATGAGGAGAGGAGGGAGACATCCTGCCTCCATGTCATACCAACTCCTCAGACATATTACTATGCACGGAGATGGTATAATTATTACACAACTATCAATTATTTGCCTTTCCATTTGGTGCAAGCAGAAAGCTGCAGGGCTCCAATCTATGGCACTACCTTAGGAAGTGTTAGTAAGAACTCACACCTCTGGTCCTCGACATCACTCCCATTCACTTAACTCTGAGACAGACAGCAGGAGCATTGCAAGGGGGAAGATGAGGTGGAATGAAAGGCTCATGAGTAATATTTCCTTTAAAAGCCTTAGCTGTGACAATGAACAGATTCTTCTTCCCTTCAGGTTTGTTCCATTACAAATACTAGATAACCATACCCTAGATCTAACTTTCAAACAGTGAATTTCATGCCTAATACAAATAGGAAGTCCTTCCACTCACATATAAGATTAATTCAAATTTAAGCCCCCTTCGTTGGGAAACAAAGAATCTCTACTATCATAGGGTCCTAGAATCCAAATAGAGTCATTAGTATAAATGAAATAGTTTGAACCCCCTAAGGTCACCACTGAGTTTAAGTGAGAATTACAAATGTAAACCCAGTAAAGTCCTCTGAATGTGGGAGACATTTGTGCAGCTTGGGCAGTGGCACTGGCAGTGGAAACAGGTTTAATCCCTAATGCATGAACCGGCTTTTGAGAGCTCATTCCTTATGAAGGGGTACCTTGCTCAGCATAGATATTAGGGAAAAATCTTGGTCATGTCTTAAAGTCAGACTTTGTTGACTCCCCATGGGAAGCCTGACTCTTTCTGAGGAGAGGATGGGGGTTGGAGTAGGGGGAGCAGGAAGAGGGGAGGGAGAAAGAATTGGGAGCTGGTATGTAAAATGAAAAAGACTGTTTTTCAGTTTTAAAAAAGTAAGTGAAAAAATAATAAAGGTAAGCAATTTTCAAATAGTCATTTTAAAAAATCATCGTCCGCTCCTGTCTCACACCCACTGATGTGAGCGAGTTTTGTGTGCTACGTCTCCCCCCGTTCGAAATCTCTCCATCTGCTTCTTCCTCCCCACAGGGACCCTGGGAGGTGCCCTAAGCATGCTGTGCACAGTGCTCCTGAGAGCCCTGACCAGGTCTACCCTAACCCTCTGACTGAATTGTCTGACTTCCTGCAGGTAGTAGCAAAAGATGACTCCCCCAGGTTCTTGGTACAACCCTGCAAACTTAATGCTAGCACCTTAGTGAGGTTTCCTGTAACAAAGCACCTCACAAAAGCAACTAAAGGGAGGAAGGGGTTGGGTTAGCTCCTGATTTGAAGAGATACAGTCCTTCAGAATAGGGATGGCATGGTAACCATCCTGGCGCGGGAGGAGATGCTCTACTGAAAACCACACAAGACCCTCCCTTCAGATATCAGGCTACCTAAAGGATGGGAACTTTACCCACATTAAAGTTGCCCCCTGGGAATCACGTACTGGGGAAAGGAAAAGGTTCAAGCCTTGATGCCAACTGGAAAAGGAACTCGCCTCCTCAGAAGAGGTTTCAAAGAGTTTTGACAATCAGGCAACCTTGCAGGACCAGTGGAAAATGAGACGATGATGGGCCAGTGTTGGGTGGGCCAAGCCTACATCAGGACTTACTAGTTATATATACCCGTTCGCTTCTGATTTAAGCTTGTGTCAAAAACCCAAAAGAAAAATATACTGGACCTCCTTATTTGTTCCTCTTCCCATTGTGAACACACTGAACAAATCCTCTTTCTCTGCTATTCTCCATGGTTTGTCTCCTTAGTCAGCCACCGTATTGAGAATGGGTGGCCGTGCCCCGCTTGCTGTAGCCCAGGTTTAACTGTAAAGACTCCTGTACTAAACATGGTAACGGTCCTATGAAGTAGCTGTCACAATGCATCCACACCAAGATGCAGAAAGATGCATGATGGCATTCTTGTTTCCTAGATTTCATTTTTATTCAGTCTAGGATCCAGACCAAGCTTGCTTTGGTCCAACCCACATTCAAGATGTGTCTTCCCTCCTTGGTCAAAGGCTAGAAACGCCACCACAGACACACACAGAGGTGGGTCTCCTTTGTGGTTCCAAATACAGTTCCTCTGGAGACGAACAGGAACCACAAGAAGGACACAGAAGCTGCCTTGATGCTCTTTAAGCACAGCACTGTGCAACTTGGCCGCAGGGCACAGAACTGAAAGATTCTAAGGTGCTTGGATGACTGAGTGGCAGTTCACTAAATCAACTTAAAGCACAGAGCAAGAAACAGGGGGCGAGATGAGCAGGCTAACAGTTTAAGGTACAGATGGGCTAAAGAGGCCAGCGCTCAGAATCAGGAGTTTGGAACTGGAAATCAATCTGCTCTGCCTTACTTTGCATGGTGAAGATGAGTAGGCCTGTCCACTGTTGGGAGCTGTCCATTTATCTGCTGAAGAGCTAAGGAGTTCCTTTTCTCCCTCTCTTCTTCTCCTCCTCTTCTGTTCCCCTAACCCCTTTCCTTCCCCCTTCCCTACCACTTCCACATAGAGTGCATGCTACCCATGCATGCAGCCCAGACTAGCTTTAATCTTATGATTCTCCTGTTCAGACTGTTGAGCAGAGGAATTAGAGGCCTGCGCCACCACGCCCAGATTATATCATTTCTTCAATACAGTATTAGTAGGGCAGAGAGTCAGAGAAGTCATAGATCCTCTGCCTGAGACAGACGCCGGTTAAGATCTTGCCAGTAAGCCATAGCTACGTGGCGATACACAAATTAATAAAAATAGGTTAAATTAAGATGTAAAAATTAGCCCATAAAAGGCTAGAGATAATGGGCCAAGCAGTGTTTTAATTATTACAACTTCGGTGTGGTTATTTCAGGGCTAAGCTAGCCGGGTGGCCAGGATGAACAAGCAGGCCTCTCCCTACAACAGGTGTCCCCAGCTTGTGTGTGTTTTAAAAGTATGTGAGTAGTTAATGTTTGAATGTGTCCCATGACTAATTCTATTTAGTGTTTCCTATTTATGTCTAAACATTAATTGTCTCTTGATGCTGAGGCCCTTCTGTCTGTATTAAATTACGTATGCTCTGTTTCTTAAGTACTTATCTATCCTTTAAGTATCTTAAGTTGTTTTGCCTATAACTTACTAACTAAAGGTATATTTATTTTTCATAACAGAATTATATCAAAGCCAGGCCTAGTGGCACATGCCTTTAATCCCAGCACTGAAGAGGCAGAGGCAAAGCAGATGTATCTCTATGTGTTCAAGGCCAGTCTGGCCTACATAATGAGAATCTGTCTCAATAAACTAAAAATCTTGGGGCTGGAGAGATGTGACTCAGCAGTTAGAGCATTGGCTGAGAGGACCCAGGTTCAATTTCCAGCACCCACATGTCCCCTTGCAACATTTGTAACTCCAACTCCAGGGGATCCAGCATCCTCACACAGACATACGTGTGGACAAAACACCAATGCATGTAAAGAAAAAATAAAGAACTTAACAAAGACATTGACTTCAAATCAAAAAGCATGCTACAATACGAAAAAAACCCACCTCTTTCTTAATGGTACAATTTTTACATCGCATTTTATTATTTGTACATTTGTAACAGTTTCTAGGTTAAACGTACAGCAGATTTTAGTGTTGTCAATAGCAGGGTGACCCGAGGCCATACAAATCTGTTCTTATAATTGTGAAGATTCAGCAGATGGCTAAATGGCTTGTTATGATGTCTTCACAAATATTTTGTAATGGTGACATGTTTGAGAATTATGGAAATAGAAAAAAAGTTTGTTAGAGGTTTGAATTCTTAAAAAAAAATTAATAGCCAAAATAAATGGGTTTCATGATGGCATTGTTGTTATGCCAAGATCCATGAAGTCACCCAAAACCAACAAAGAGACTGAGTCCCGTATATAAAAGCAAAGAGCCTTTATTTTATACAAGCTTGCAAACTCGGTCTTTCTGAATGTCCAATGTATTGGAATAATCAGAGAGCCCTGAGCTCTGTTAGAGTCAGGTTTTTATAGTAGTAAAGGTGGGAATTAGGGGTTTCTAAGGTTCAGGACCCCTGATTGGCTGACATTTGTCTAGAGGTGTCCTGGTGAATGTGTGCTGGCAGGTGATCCTATCTACAACAGTTGAAACTTTAGGTATTTTCTTAGGATGGTCTGTTCTTGGGTGTTGCTCAGGTAATTTCAATTTACGGTCCTTCCTGCCCCAGGTATTGCTTCAGGGTAAGCTACTGAGATTCAGGCCTCCATTGAGCTTGTCGATGACTGAGTCTTACTGCGGCAGGTGATAATGATTGGAAGTAAGGAACTTCCTTTGGGTGGTCTGTTTCTACTTAGCTTATAATAGCTGGCTCCCACAATTGTCATACATGCATATTACTGTTCCACTATTCTGCCCCCTTTAACATATACTCTTCACCTTTCTCTGGGAGTGTCTTAGCCACTGTTCTATTGCTGTGGAAAGACTCTGCGGCCAAATCAACTCATCAAAGAAAGCATTGACTTGGTGAATTGCTTACAGTTTCAGAAGGTGAGTTCATGACCATGGCAGTGGGTGGGCAAACAAGGACCTGAAGGAGCTCACTCACATCTAATCCATAAGGGAGTAAGCAGAGAAAGATACAAAGACTGGGCCTGGCTTGGGCCTGGCTTGGACTTTTGAAACCTCAGAGCTCACCCCCAGTGACACACTCCTCCACAAAGCCAATCACCTAATCCTTCTCAGAATAGCAAATAGGATCTAAGCCATAGAATAGAGCCTATAGGAGCCATTCTCATTCAAACTAACACAGAGAGGCAATTAAATCAGCATATATACTTTATTTAGACCAGGAAACTATTTCTATAGTCAAAATAATGGAAACTCAACAATTTTTTACGTGAAAATGTTAACATAGAAAGTGGTCAAGATAAGGGGAAGGGAAAGAAACTATAAGAGTAAAATTTTTATTCATTGTAAATAAATTGATAATAAATAAGAATAAATCAAAAGACTGAGTGTAATGGTCTGTCCTGTTCGTTTAAGAGACAAGCCCCACCCACTCCCTACTCCCCTACCCTACACCCTCTGGCATAGAGACAAGTTGATTTTTAGTTTCCAGCCTGAGTCTTTCCTTTTCCTCTCTCTCCTGAAGAGGTAGCTGCTGTTGTGGCTCCTATCCTCCCCACTTCTGCTTCTGTCTCTCTCTTTCTCCTCTCTGCCTCTCTGTTCTTCTCCCTTTTCCCCTTCCCCCTTTCCCTACCATAACCCACTAAATAAATATCCAACCTCACTGCATAGTGTGCCTACTCATCTCTGTCTCTCATCTACAACATGGCTCCCTGTCTAGGACCCACTGGCCCTCATGGCCCACGGGCTACTCGGGGGATCCCTGACTGGGACTGGCTGCCTTTGTGGCCCGCCATGGTCTCCGGACCTGCTCCACGCTGCCTGCTGCCACTTGGGGACCTGCAGCCTGCTCTCATGGTCTGCTGCCCACTGCCACCACTTGGGGACCTGCAGCATTGTGTTTAAATCATAACACTGAGACAGGCAGATTATGATTGGCAGGCCTGCCTGCTAGTCTCAAAGACCAAACAACAAGGACTGAAGAGATGATCAGTAATTAAGGGCACATAATGTTCTAGTAGAGGACCCAATTTCAGTCGCAGAAACCAGGGGATCAGAGGCCATTTTCCTCACACACAAACACATGAACACAGACACAGACACACACACACACACACACACACACACACACACACACACACACAAAGAAAAACTTTTTTCGTAAAGCAAGACAAAAGGTAATGTATTGTGTGGGTGTTCTGTTATATGTGGATCCATGGACAAAATCAGAGTCACTTCCAGTATGCATTTTGAGTTGAAGCAGCAGGAAAGTCAGTTTTTGGTGAACTTGTAATGGTTTAAATAAAAATGGGAGGAAGAGAGATGGGGGAAGAACAGAGAGAGACAGGAGAAAAAAGGGGGTAGAAGCAAAGTGGGGAAGAAGCTGCCTCAGAAAGAGAGAGAGAAAGAGAGAGAGAGAGAGAGAGAGAGAGAGAGAGAGAAAGGGAAGAGACTTGGGCTGCAAGCAGGAAGATCTGCCTGCCCTGTGGTGGATGTGGGGGAGGGAGGGAGAGGGTCTTGTCTCTTAAAGGGGCAGGACAGACCATTACGTACCCATCTCTTTTATAATAAAAAAGGTGGGAGATCAGGCACAACAGGTTAAAGGAATTGAGGCAGCGGATTTTCAAGACTGCTTCCTGCTTATTTGTGGCCATCAACTTGGGGGGGACCTGAGAAAGCTGGGTGCTGGTCACATTCTGGGGTAGCTGGTCTCTGTTCCTGACTGGTGTTTGTGGTATAGAAATGTCTGGTGTCTCTTACACCTGTTTAAGGTATTGGCAGAACAGAGGACAAAGTTAAGTTTAGGGGAAAAAAAATTTTAGGACCAAGGAACTGACAGGGATGTATCTGATTGTTTAAAGTGGATCCTTTAATTGGGCTCCCTGGAACTCAGAATTCTTTGGGTTTGTGAAATTATAAACAGCAGTATATTTATATCAGAATGACTGTGACAGATGACAGATACTTTTTTTATAATGAAAGTATTTTTAAGACTATGAGTGAGGGAGAAATTTGATAACTTGTTTTTGTCCTCACACCCTTATAACTTGCAGGTACACACCTTAATAACTTGTATTTGTATTTTACTGAAATTTGTTTGGTGAGGTTGTCCTTTTAAACTGACAAAACCTCTCAGCTGTCAAACTGCATCAGAGATCTTTGAGAAGGATAAAATTTTACTTGAGTTATTGATTTAGAAAACGGCACCACCACTACCCAGCGGGGTTGAGGGGTGGGGAAGACCACACTTTCTAAACCACAGGAGTTTTAAACATAATAACAAGAGAGGCCTAGAGGCATGATCCTCCCTATTGCCTAGTGGGAGTGGCCACACCACAAGCCACAGAGGAGCCAAGGCTGGAATTGAAAACAGCAGTGTTGGCAAATGCCTTTAATCCCAGCCTCAGGAGGCAGAGGTAGGCGGATCTCTGTGAGTTAGAGGCCAGCCTGGTCTACAAGAGCTAGTTCTAGGACAGGCACCAAAGCTACAGAGAAACCCTGTCTCAAAAAACCAAAAAGGGAGAGTGAGGGTTTATACCATAGCTGAAAATGCGAAAAACCCGCAAACACCGCAGGGTTTGTAGAAGAGCATCCTCTCTCTACAGGCCAGGTGTTAAAGCCTGACTGGCCCTGATCAGGGCAACTCGGAAGCCAGAGACATTTACAGGCACTGACTGCCCTTGCTTTGCAAAAAGGTCTTTTTTCATCGTTACACAATTTATACCTTAGCAAGTCAATTTCTGCAAATCAAATGTTAATTAAAGCAATTCTCAGTCACAAGACCTCTTGGTGTTTCAAGTCCTCCCATGACCAAATTTTGCAAAAGCTTTGAACCCTTCAGGAAGAACTCAGATAAGATTCAAACACACCAAACAAAAGGTAACATCACAGAAGGCAATTGCAGCCCAGGTGGTAACACTCAGGAAATCAAGGCAGATACAATGTAACAATAACACTACAGTATTAGCTAATTATCTTCTGCTGGAATGAAACACCAAGAAAGTTTATTTTGAAATATAACCCCAAAGAGAGTCCATAATGCCAGGGACCCAGCATGGCTATTGGGGCTGGAGGCTGAAAGTTGTGACCTCAAATCTCAACCACGAGAATGAAGCTAGTTGTAAATTGTAAAGGGTAGGCCTGAGGCTCTCAAACCTGGCCCCCCAGTGACAACTTTCTCCATCTTTATTTCTAAACCTCTCCAAACAGCATCAGCAACTGGGAACCAAGTGTTCAAATGCCAGTGACAACAGGGGACATCTCTCATTCACTCAAACCACTATAAGTAATAAGGCTGCTTTAAAAAAAGAAAAGAACAAAAAAAAAAAAAAAAAAGACCTGGATAAATCCAGATCCCCCTAGCAGGAAAAAATAGAGCCAAAAATCTAAGCAGGGAGGGAAGAATGAGAAATCTAGCTTTAGCTGGTTCAGTGTTTCGGGAACTAGCTGAAGATAAAGTTAGATTGTAATCTTGAATAATCTTGAGAAACAGGGAAGTTTCCCCCCTTGTGATTATCATTAGTATTTTTGGGACACTGTGTTTCAGGAACTAGCTGATTATAATCTTGAATAACCTTGAGGAACAGGGAGTTGCCCCCTGTGACCATCACTGGACCTCCCTACCCCTTTCGGATTACTGGGCTGTGGTTTCTTCCCTTAAAAACCCCTTCTCCCAGCTACTCGGGGTCAAACTCTTCCCCTGTGTGGGTTCTGAGTCTCAGCCCCAGTACACTGGGTCTCGTCTCAATTAAAACCTCATGTGATTGCAGCAAGGACGGTCTCTCGTGAGTTACTGGGGGCGGGGGGAGGTCGTGTCATCTCGAGGCTTCAATGAGAGTCTCCCCATATCGGGAGGTGGAGGTCTTTCACCTCCATCTCCCAGTATTTCTAATTTTTATGTTACTCATTTCAATGTTTCCTGACCATGCCCTTAGAGGCAGGTTCAGAGGTCAGCAGTGGAATCCCGCAGTCACATCCTTCCGCATCTGACGGCCTGAGGACTACAGTGGACGTGGCCCGAGATGAGCAGGGGCATCGGAAAGTGACAGTGGCTGATACAAAAGTAAGGAAGGGTTCCTTAGAGCCCTACATGGAGATGCAGGTTTCCTGAACTTGATCATGTAAGGTTTGAGGCAGGTCCTAAGGAGGAAAGAGAGGTGGAAAACAAGAGATAAGAGGTATGCTGGGAAGGCTCTACTTTGTGAACTCGGGTGGCTTAGCCACTCCTAGGGCTTCTGCACTACTTGTATTTCCATCTCCCTTTGCCAATCTTTATCAAATGCAACAAAATACCAGCAAAATAGGCACTATTGAAGAACGGAGTTTTGGCTAGCTTACAATACTGGATACCAAAAGTCTAAAGATAGTGAAGGAAGCATGACAAACGCTGAGAATCCCTGAAAAGATCACTTCTTCCAAGAGAGGGGCTTGCAGTGGAGGGTGGCTCACTCTTCTGCAGTAGCAATAAGCCTTTCTTCGGAATTAACTTAGGACTTTTCACAGTCACTTTGGTCACTTCCAAGGCCATTGTCCACAGTGACCTAAGGGCTTGCCAAAAAGGCGCTGTATGCTAAAGGTCAGGAATGTCTCCCATATCACCAAACTGGGAGCAAATTCCCATTGTAGGGACATTTGTAACCCAAACTAAACAAACTCAAACAGTACCTGTCATCCATTATCCAGCCACCAGCCAGCAATCCATGCATTCATCTATCCACTCATCCCAGATCAGGCATCCAGCCTTCTCATTCATCTGCTTCCTGGTCTGTCTTACAGCCAGGTGAGGCAGTGTGACTGACTTCCAGCCTTGAGATAGTTGACAAGGTCAGAGACCTTAGATTTCAAAAAATATTTGATGGGTGAAGTACTGTCTCCATAGTTAAAAGCACTTGCTATTGCAGCAATCCCTGGAAAACCTCACAACCTTCTTTAACTCCTGTTTGAAGGGATCTGACTCCACCTTCTGGCTTCTAAAGGCACTGCATACACATGGTTCACATACAGGCTTACAGAAACAATGCGCATAGAATAAAAAAACTTTTTAAATTTATTATTTAAATTGTGTGCGTGTGTGTGTGTATGTGTGTGTGTTTACACAGGCATGAGTGTACAAATTCTTGGCAGCCAGAGTCATCAGATCCTTCTGGAGCTGGAATTAGGAGTGTGGTTGCTGCCTGAAGTACATGCAAGAAACTAAACTTGGTTCCTCTGCAAAAGCAGTGTATCTGTTCTAAACTACAGGGCCATCTCTCCAGCACCCCAGAGCCAGAGCATTCTTTTTGGTTCATTCTTTATATTTTCCTGTTGGAATGGAAATGTAAAGGCTGGAGTCAAAATACCTTTTGTGGACAAGATCTAGAGGTCAATAGAAAGAGCTGGGATACTAGAGCATGACGGTGGAAATGGCCTGTGCTGTGTTTTACGAGCTTTCCAATAACTCCAGCCAGAAGTTCCAAGTCTGATGAGGGCACAGTTCTCCACCCAAAGCCTTACAATAAAAAGGCCAGCCCTTTCTCCCTGTCCTCAAGAGTGGCATCCAGATGTAAGAGAGACGGCTGTCACTCTCCTACTCCTGCTCCCTCTCTTTGGCATTCTAGCCGCCTGTCTGCGCAGCAGTTCAACCTGACCCAACTGGGATTTTCTACAATTATCTTTCTGGGTAAGATTTTTTTTTTAACTACACAACACGTTTTAAATGATATATGAAGTATGAGGGCAAATATGATGGCCAAAATATTCTAGTCAGAGGAATCAGAAAATATGTTTTCAACCATTGCAGAATAATTCAATCTGGGTTTCAAATGTCATACATCCCTCCCTGGATCTTGATCTTGATATGGTCTTAAGTCCAGAGCCCCAGAGGCACCAAATTCAGCTATCCTCAGTTCCGCAAGCTTTGAAGAAATGTTGAGACATGGGCTGGTATGTCAGAGGCCACTCCGCCAGAAATCAGCTGGGGGTACCCTGGGAGGGGGCCACTGAGGCTAAGGAAATGTTAGATTGAGAGAAATGAAGACTGAAACATAGGATAGACTTGGAGGACTAAAAGCCAATACCAAACAGCCCCGAGTTTATTTCTCAGTTTCTGAGTTTATATACTACAGGACAAAGACTGAACAAAGAGAAGTAAGTCAGCTGACCACCTCCCTGCACTGTCCTTGAAAGGAAGTTCATCATCTTATTCAGTTAAGCAGCTTTTATTCTCTAACGAGGAGTGCTGTGCCTGTCATATACCAGCCCAAATCTTAATAGAAAAAAAAATGTGCTCTTTTTGGAAAGGGCAAAAATGCACTTTCTAAGAGCTAATACAGATGTTACTCATAGCCCTCAAGGTTAATGGAAAAAGCAGAGCAGGCAAGGAGGTTTGAACTCAAATGACCTCTTTAAGTCAGAAATGACTCCAGATGGAAACTGAGTCACACATGGGCTCCCACATTGGTACAAGTTCATCCTCAAGAACAACTCCTGATGCGCACTTAGTCCCCCAAAGAAGCAGAAAGAAGCATGTTATAGTGCAACAAGTCCTTTGTGCAGCTGAAAAATCCAAGGGTTTAGAATTGCTGATCTCAAAGGGTAGAGTGGGAGGACACACTGCAGGCGTCCTAGCTCTGGCCTTCATCACAATAGGTTTCAGAGAAGCAGGAGCCTCTCCTGACCCAACTAGGAATCCTGGGCTGCTCCATCTCCTCTGTGTCCCATATTCTGCCCCTTCCCTCTCCCCTCTCCTCGGAGTTTCCCTGTCCCTTTGTCCTCCATGTTTCACTCTGTCTTCTGATTTCCTGTCTCCTGTGTCTCGCGGTCTGTCCTCTTGGAGCTGAGTCTCGGCGTACTGCACAGTTGTGCTGTAGCGCTACAACTCATTTCTCTCGAATAAGAAGTCCCCGAGTTGCTGTTCACCTCAGTCCTGAAGTAACCCAGCACATGAGACCTGGGTCTGGAAGTGACACCTGTTAACTTACTTTGAGCAGCTCATACCCCACCCTGTCAAAGCACAACCCCACCCCGAATGGCAGGCATAGAAGAGCAATGGGTAGACAGGGTGGCCAAGCATGACAGCAGAAATTGTCTTCAAACCATTCCCAACTGCAAGTGTTCCTCTCTGTCCCGCCCGCTCCCTCCTAACCCACAGGATCAACCCTAGGAAAGGCAGGATTTCACTGTTTTGCAGTTGGTCCTAGATAGCGGGACTGATGAGAGTTTACAGCAAGCCTGGGCTATGTAACTGGGAGAGGAGGTCAGTTTTGTGCCTCCGGCTTAATAGTATTTATCCCGGGAAAAGCCCTGTAAACCTAAAGTCCGTCCTTTTCTAGTTCACTCCTATAAAATATAAGATTGCCACAGGCACAGTGGAGAATAAGTTCTTTTCCTGATTTGAGTCAAACTATACATAAATCCATTTTCCTTAACCAATTTCTGTTTCATTCCTTTTGTAATACAGCAAAGTTAAAAAGCAGGGAAGGTGAACCTAAATGCCATGTAACAGTTGTGCCAAGGGGCAGAAAATGCCAGGGCTGGGAGTGGCGGGAGCAGGGATGCAAGTGGGTGTGGGTATTGAGGGGGATGTCGGCTCTGGCTGACCACTCCTCTACTAATGCTGCCATCTCTCCTTTCCAGTTCTGGGGCGCAGGGCTCTGTGCCTTCTGCACGGACGGCAGCAATAAGAACCCCTCCTAAATCAGTGTTCCCTTTTTTTTCCTGCTGTTCTTGCCCTTCGACTCTAAAGGCTGGAGTTTCGGTATAACCACATTTACCATTTAACCTCCTTGGTTTCTATTTCTTCAATTTGTAAATAAATACAATTAATAACAAAAATATCAATATTCTCATCAACCCCATATCCTATCCCCTTCTGCTCTGGGTCACTGTCCTGTCTTAGGCCTAGTGTAGTCAATGTATTTCCAATCAGAAGCCATCCATGTTGTACAGCATCATTGTTAGAGGGTCACTGTAAGGATTCTAAAGTAAAGGAAAAACCTTCCTGCAAACTATACTTCAGTTTTGCATATAGGAATCAATATAAGATTAAAATTTTTAAATATTTAAAGTGATAATGAAGTTAAAGCAGTAAAATATAAATTCACAAAACCTTCCAGTGTTCCCTTTTAAATTACCAAATAAATTTTTAAAAAGCAGCATTCCTAGGAAGAGAATATATCAATACACAAAAAAATTCAGAGGCAAAGATGAAGCAAGATCTGTTTGCCTACTGATTTGTCTCTCTAGAAACTTCTGAAATACCTTTGTCACTCAACTACTAAACTATACTGTCCTACCAATTAGTCAGTTAATGCCTAATTTTCTAATTGTTGAAAATACATATAAAAGCATATTGACAAGCTAAGGTGTTTAATCTGCAGCATACTCAAACTGGTCACTTAACATCTCACAAGAATGAAGTCCTAAAATGAGGGTAGGGGACACTCCTGGTCTTTGCTTAAGGCAAGGCATCACATTCAGAAATACTGCTTTATTGCTTAGAATTTCGTCCCCACATTGCAGAAGAGAAAGAATATAACGAAATGAAATAAAGAGCTAATTTAAAAAGACAAATCTCTATTGTGGATGAAGGAAAATTCTAACACCGTGGAATTAATGACAAACAGGCAGGTTGTCGCCTACATTCTAAAGCACTGCAATCCCAGCGCTGAGGTTCAGTAAGAACTGCTTTCTGGGGGCAGTGTGGGCTGGGTTGTGGCCATACCTGAAAAATAATAAGTAGTAACAAAATCAACTTCTATAGGGGCAAAACATTAGAAGGCAAATAAAACATAGGCAGCAAAATGAAGCTAGCATTTTCATCGTAGGAACGTTATTAAAAAGTATGGCCAGCTCTCGGAAGACAGAGGCAGGCAGATCTCTGTGAGTTTGAGGCCAGCCTGGTCTACAAGAGCTAATTCCAGGACAGGTTTCAAAGCTACAGAGAAGCCCTATCTCAATAAATAAATGAATAATAAAGGAAAGAAGGAAGGAAGGAAGGAAGGAAGCATGGCAACAGAAATTCCAGTTACTTTGCTCTGTATAGATCAGATATACAAATCCACAGAAAAATTCGAATTACCAGCAAAGAAAGAGTTTACACTAAAAGCCAATTCTGACTCTACTGTGGGATGCCTTGACTAAGTATAATTTAACTTCTTCATGAACATTCAGGCATTTCACATAAATTAAGCCTGCAGCGACCAAGAAACCGCATCCCCAACACTTATATTGCTAAAGAAAACACGAATTGGAAGTTGTTCCCTTAAAGACTATTTACTTAAGCATTCTTGACTGCCCAGCTGGGAAGCCTGCAACAGTTAACAATGGATTACTGAAATGTTCCCAGCAATCTAACCTTAAAACTGAAAACAATACACAATCTCTAACGCCTAAAACCGACCTAATGTTAAATACAACAAAACTCCTGTTTGGGTGTCACACCAGTCACATTATTAAACCTTTAGAACAAAAGGACTGTTCTCAAGGAACTTCGGTGTCTGTGTACCACCAAAGGAAGAACCCAGTAGACATTCCATTAGAAGCGTAAATGAGGACCAGGTGGAGTGGTCGTGCACGCTTTTAATCCCATCACTCCGGAGCAGACGCGAACGGATCTAAATTCCGTCTAATCTACAGAACTAGTTCCAGGACAGTCAAGACTGTCATACATTGTCTCAAAAAAAAAAAAAGTGTAAATGACTTGGACAGTTTTGCTGCAGTCGGACACGACGTCTTTGGCACAGGGCGTTGGAAGAGATGCCGGTACTGCGTGTAGCTCCTTCGGCACGTGTAAATCTACTGAGTAACTCTCCTTGGGGCTGGCTTCTAGAGGTCCTTCTGCGACCTGGTCACCGCCTTCATAGGGAAGGACTTCCAGTCGGGCGCGGACTTCGCGAGTTGAAGTACTGCGAAGAACGGGAACTTTAAAAAAAAGAAAGTGTTTAAAACGCATTGGCAATTTAAACAAGTAGCATGTATCTACAAACGTCACCGACTAACTGTCCAATCAGCGTAAGGTTAGAAGAAAACCATGGTGCCATTTGGTTTGGATTGTTATATTCAGCCAATAAACTCGGTCTCTTTTCGCGCCCTGCGTTACTTTAAATTGTGAAAGCTTCACTGCAATACATATGAACTGTGGAAAGCTGCATTCCTAACGTATGTTTTCAGACGATAATGGTGCACACACTTAAGGACAAGAGGGGGGACATAATCCGTGGTGTGCAGTTTGCCGCCCACTCCTCAGAAAGTCCAAGTACCCATGTCAGTACCAGAACGGTAGAAATACTTTGCCATGAAAAGACCCATCTCTGCAAGTATTTCTAACCTTAGCAATCGAGCCAACAACTGCAGCCAGGTGCCTCGATTCAAAGTCAGGACCGTTTAAAATTTCAAGCCAGTGTGTACAGCTACATTCACCGAGCTCTCTGGGTGGCTCTGAAAAGAGCCTTTGGGGCTTTGTTGCTGTCAGAAGCAAACCTACTTCTTTTTGGGAGCAGCCTTCTTCGCCTTAGCAGCTTTAGGCTTAGCTGTCTTCGGCTTGGCAACTTTAGGCTTAGCTGCTTTGGGCTTCACAGCCTTGGGCTTTGCTGGGCTCTTAGCTGCCTTTTTAGGCTTAGCTGCAGCCTTGGCCTTCTTAGGGCTCTTGGCCACTTTCTTTACTCCAGCCGCCGCAGGCTTCTTTGCTTTCTTTGGAGTTTTCTTGACGGTCTTCTTGGCCCCCGCAGCCTTCTTAGACTTTTTCGGAGTGGAGCCTGCAGGTTTCTTGGCCTTGGCAGCCCCGGCCTTCTTGGCTTTAGGCTTAGCCTCGCCGGAAGCCGCCTTCTTGTTGAGCTTGAAGGAGCCGGAGGCGCCGGTGCCCTTGGTCTGCACCAGGGTGCCCTTGCTCACCAGACTCTTGAGCCCCAGCTTGATGCGGCTGTTGTTCTTCTCCACATCGTAGCCACCGGCAGCCAAAGCCTTCTTGAGCGCAGCCAGGGACACGCCGCTGCGCTCCTTGGAAGCGGACACAGCCTTAGTTATGAGCTCGGACACCGGAGGGCCGGTAGCCTTGCGCTTAGCAGCGCCAGCCTTTTTTGTCGGCTTCTTCTTGGCGGGAGACTTCTCCACTGGAGCTGGTGCAGCAGTCTCGGCGGGAGCAGTTTCGGACATGGCGAGAATATAAGATGCTAGCAAAGTAAAGAAAACCTAACTCAAAGAGCAAATTTTGCAATGCTCCTTAGCTCAGGCTCCGGGCTTATATAAGGCAGAGCTGGGCTGTGATTGGTGGAGTGTCCAATCCACCGCCCTCTGGCCGCCGCGACTGAAGGCTACAATCCCAAATTGTGTTTGTTAGTCCCCAAATTTTTACTTACTGCTGAAAATAATGGCACAGAAATTGGCAATTTGGAGTTCTAAAGGAGAACAGCCTTCGGGTTCACATACCTGTGTGTGCTTTTTTGAATCACACTCAACTGAGCAAAGATATTTTTAAAAATCCCTCCAATGTTCACGAAGAATCCACTAAGCAGAAGGTATCCTCATAGTTACTTGCGTATTTTATTAAACTTAAACGAAGTAGACAAGGAACATTATTTAAAAGGATTTGTCTACAAGTTCTGCCTTTAATTTTTGCAAGTGTAAAAGTAATAGATTTTTTGGTTTGAGCACAAACTTTGTTTCTGACTGTAGCAAATAACACAGGTACCGGATGGGCTACAGACTGAAGTTAGCCATGGTAGATGTTTCTCTATAAAATGGCTCAGGCTCCTGGTGCTTTGCACACATTGATATCTTTAATGGAGAATGCAATTTTCAATTGTGAAAGTTTTTTCTTTGAAGTAGGAAGATTAAAAGTCACTGACTTTAGGAGTGGTGGAAATGGCTTGGCAGTTAAGAGCATTTGCAGCTCAGGGAAATCTGCATTTGTTTCCTAACACACAAAGGCACCCAACTGTCTCTAATGCCGGCCCCAGGGGATCTCAGGCTTCCTTATAGGTCTCCCGATATCAGGCCTGTAAGTGCTGAACATATATATATACAGGTAGGCGAAACCTCATAGACAAAGCTTTAAAAAGTAACTCAAACATTCAAAAACAGATCACTGACTTCAGAGACTAACCTAATTAATTCTGAGTCAAAATAAATTAGATATGAATCTGACTGGGTTATTGTCACTTATTAGTGATATATAAAGACAGAAAGCACAAAAAATAATTTACATTAGGAAAATTCTAGAATATTCAGAAAATTATTTGGGTGACCCTACAGCCCTCAAATGCAGTTGGATGAGATGGCCAGTGAGAATTTGAAAACATTGAGCAAACAGGCATGCTCTTAAGTAAATAGTCAATGCCAATATAGGGTTTGGGGAGGGGGGTGTACATGTTCAGATGCCAAGCAGAACAATATATTAGATTATTATTAAGGGGCCAACAGTTATAAAGTTTCAAAGAATTTGAGAAGAATAAAACAAGGTAAAGAGAAAGGGTGTGGTGAAGTTTGCTATATGGGAAAAGTGAAGCTTTGTTAGGGGAGAGGTGAGACTATGGTGGGGAAAGATGTGCAGTTCTGTACTTATTAATTTATGACATCATCAGATGGGTTTAGATGTGAAATAACAAAGGGTACTGTTTTATTTTAAAAAAGAAAAATGCAGTTTCTTTTGACAGTTACAGCCTTGATCCAGGTTTACCAGCGCATGCCGATAAACCTACAAAAAATCTTGCAACTGAGGTAAGATAAAGATGACAAGGTCTTTTGTTGCTACATCTTCAGGTAATTCCAACATTGAACAATAAGCTTCCTGAGAACTTACCTCAAAAAAAAGTAAAATAAAACAACTGCCTGACCAATACAGACATAAACAAGGACGCAAGAGACGCCAAGATCTATTTTTGCTACAAATGACCTGGAAATGGTGTACAAAATAGCAAAATTTACATAGTAAATTGTATGACTCTCAAAGTAGGAAGTTCTTTAACCCTAAAAAAATAAAAAATGTCAAAGATAGTGTGTTACTTTGAAAACAAGTTTGCTTCTTCACTGAACACCAGGCTAATTAAATAGGCCAGGTTAGCACTAGAGACCAAGATTATCAACAATTCCAGGAAAGCCAGATCTAAAGAAATGTATGAAGTTTTAACTACTAAACTACTAAAATTCCAGCTCTTCGGAACACAATGCAGAACAAGTGAACGGTATTTTGCTTTAGTAACATCAACAGGGAGTTAGAGGACATACTGGCTTTCTATGGGGGTAAATGGGAAACCATGGGGAAAACAAAAAAAAAAAGCACATGAACTTCGCGTTTAAAGGAAACCTAGGAAGGGGATTTAGCTACTGAAACAGGAAGCCCACGATATAGTAAACATTCCAGTGCTTACTCGATACTATATATATCTTCGTATATAACTTATTAAGAGTGGCTGGATTAAGTCTCACCATGTGAACTCACAATTGTAAAAGTAACAGCTCGATTTTAGTGAAAAAGGAGGGGCTCTGAAAAGAGCCTTTTGCAGAATTAAGACAACCAGGAAATTTAAGCCCTCTCCCCGCGGATGCGGCGGGCCAGCTGGATGTCCTTGGGCATGATGGTGACTCGCTTGGCGTGGATGGCGCACAGGTTGGTGTCCTCAAACAGACCCACCAGGTAGGCCTCGCAGGCCTCCTGCAGAGCCATGACGGCCGAGCTCTGGAAACGCAGGTCGGTCTTGAAGTCCTGCGCGATCTCGCGCACCAGCCGCTGGAACGGCAGCTTGCGGATCAGCAGCTCGGTCGACTTCTGGTAGCGCCGGATCTCGCGCAGCGCCACGGTGCCGGGCCGGTAGCGGTGGGGCTTCTTCACGCCGCCGGTGGCCGGGGCGCTCTTGCGGGCGGCCTTGGTGGCCAGCTGCTTGCGCGGGGCCTTGCCGCCGGTGGACTTGCGAGCAGTCTGCTTGGTACGGGCCATTTCAAAAGGCAAAAGGAGCGCAAGGAGTAGACTGCCCGAAAAATCCTATGTTTATATAACGGCTCTCCCTGTTGGATTGGACAGCAAACTGCTGACATCATACATCCAGACAAGGGATTGGTCCGCGTTGAAACCCAGTACTAGAAGGGAACTCGTCGCCTACATTTTCTTCTAAATGTACAAATTTCATTTTTAACGTAACAATTACTCTAGCATATCCCAGGAATTATGATCACAAAAAAAGTTCCTTTGAAAAAAGTCAAAGTATGGTTTTATTGCTTAAATAAAGGAGTCATTTGGGGCACAAATTTAATGAAAAACTTGAAAGGAAAATTGGCAAGAAATTACTAATTCCTGTTGTCATCCACACCTCTCACACTTGATCGCACGCAAGAACGGCACCAACAGTTATATCCCAGGAAACTGTCATAAATTACAGTTCATGCTGCCTTTCTCGCAACTGTTGCAGTTTTGGCGCGAAAACATTCAAAATGGTGAACCAGCAACTTCCTGTATTTACAAACCCCGAGGGCATTGAGATTTAACTCGGGACACTGGCTTGTGATCGGCACTCGTTTACTAGTTACAAAGTTACACGGTTCAAGGTGTAAGGAAACCCCGAAATTATTCAGAGACAGCAGCCTATACAGAAATTTATGCTGCCCTGCTGCGCCAGACAGATGGCAGGTTTGGTGATAATCCTGTGTATTGTGTAGGACTTTGGCGTTTAGCACGGGCTTTACCCAGGTCCTTCTCTCTTTTAATGTGGACATATTTGCCAGATACAAAAGACAATAAGGTCAGGCTGTTATTTTATAAACAGGTTTTTTTTTTATCTGATAGGGAACACTTTGTGCCACCAACATTTATTCAATATTTACCAAAGAACTTTATCAGAATTTTCAGAAAATAAGAAAGCACTGTGCTGGAACCCCAGATTCTCTTGCGGTCTATCAGGGAAATCTCTCCAGCCACGTCACCTTTGGAGCTACTCACTGCTAGTAGGCCACCCCGGCTTTGGAGTCAGGCTCCCAGCCTGCTTCGCTCACAGCAGAGATACAATAGTCTCGTGGCTGATAGGTTTGAGACTCTCAGTTCTGATCGAGTTATTTCTGACGTCTGGCGTGCAGAGCGCTTTCTTTCTAACGGGAGCCAAACAGCCTGAAGAGTGGACGGCTGCGGTGGGTGCAGGGTTACGGGAGATTACATGCGGCTTACCCCCAATTGCCAAACGTACTTCTTGTCTTTGCTCCATGTATAAATATTTCATGAAGAGGGATTGAAACCCCAGTCGCCTGCTGCTTTCAATCCCTTTGTTTCTCTCAGACTTGCCACCTTTCCGGTGAGAAGTGATTCATGTTTTCTTCATTCCGAAATCTTCCAAGAAGCAGGGCTCTTGCTCTGTATTTCCTTGCAGTGTGTAGAGATATAAAAGTGCTGTTCAGACCTCACTCCCATCCCCTTTCTCTACCTGTGGAAAGCAACTGCACCCAGACGGCCTCTCCTTTACATTTACAAATAAGAGAACGAATGACTAAAGATGGCTTTCTCAAAGGAAAACCGAAAATGTAAGAGTCCTGCTTGGTTCCCAAGATTCAAGCTGTTTGGCCGGGTCCTAACTTTCACAGCAAATGAGTTGTCTCCCACCCACCTCCTCCTCTTATCTTCAGTGTCAGTGACCGTTTGACTATAAAATGTGTCAACACATTGATAACTCTTGGGGAAAAAAATGTCACATTGAATCTTAACGAGGCAGTTTGTCTAAGTATATTTTGAAGTGTGATTTGCACATACAAAACAATACACACTCATGTTCTTTAAATGAGTATTTTTCGTGGAGTTACTAGTTTGTAAGTGATTGGTTTCGGTATCTTGTGGGAAAGGTTCAACAATCCCCTTTCCTTGCAAGAACTACTTTAAAACCAAGAAGCATTCCATATGTGGAAATAAGAAAAGCCCTGGGAGCACTATTTGAATTTCTGAAAAAAGAAATTGTGGGTCTGATTTTCTCTGTAATGAAAGTTCAAAACAAAAATAAAAATAAAAAAGTAAAAAAATATCCTCTACCTTAATGTTCAGTGCCTGGGGCCTTGAAATTAACCTGGCAAAAGGCACGTTGACAGGGGAAATTATTTACTTTATCAAATATACAAAGAAAAGTTTTGCAGCAAGCCCAGAAAAGTCAACCATAAAACGTATCAGCTATTCTAGGGAGATGGGAAGTTACTATGTGGGACGGTAAATACAGGAGTAAACTTCTAACAGGAAAGGCAACCTCATGGAAATCCCTGGGAACATGATGTCCTGATATGTAAGGGCCGGCAACTTAGGAACATTTCCATTTATGAACTTTTAAAGAAAAGGGAAACTTCTACCTACCAAGTGTTTCCCAATCAGTGTTCACTGTTTTAGCTTCAATTTATCCTTATATCTAAATAATATACTTAAGGTCAAATACTAAGTACCCTGCCCAAGGTATTTTGAAAGGTTGTGGTGACCATGGCTTATTTTGGTAATCCTCTCTGATTAGAGGTTCAGAGATCAGTACTGAAAGAGAGTGGAGGACCTGAGAAAGAAGTCCCTGGCATTCCACCATCCTGTCTTTTCTCCCAAATCTAGTTACCAGACAGAATTGCTCAACACAGCAGGAAGCAGAAACTAAAGTCAGAGTCGGCAAAAGCGGGACATTGGTGTAAGGAAGTTCATACTTTTCTTTCTCCTTTGCAACGCCCCATTCCATACCTGTGAACGTGGACCGACAGGCCTTACTTGCAGCAATTCTCCTTTGCACTGCTAGCACTGGTCAAATATGAATGGAGCAGCATTCCCTCCAAACCTCCAGTCTATTTCGTATCATTTACTTTAAACACATACACACAAACACCCAAATATTTTCGCCGTGAGAACCTTGAATTTCAAATCGTCTGGTGACTATGCTGTGTGTCAAATACATGCACATAAATCCTGCCGACTTGATACCTTGATACCTTAATCTTTCAGATGGCCTAGTGAGTTATCGAAGTTTTGAGCTGCATGTCACTGTTGGCAACTTTAGAATTGTAGGTTAGAGAAATCTAATCGCTGGGACTTGCCATTCCTTTGTCATCGGAGGTTATTAACTACATCCTACTTTAAGGGAAAGTAAAACTACTTTCTGATGATAGGTTCTGTAGTACAATATTCAATATGTATTAATACAAGTTGCTAATGCTAGCACGCTTAGTGGAATCAGCCTCTCTGAGAAATGTGGTGGCTCTGAAAAGAGCCTTTGGGGAAGAACACGCCAGAGGAATCTTAAGCCCTCTCTCCGCGAATGCGGCGGGCCAGCTGGATGTCCTTGGGCATGATGGTGACTCGCTTGGCATGGATGGCGCACAGGTTGGTGTCCTCAAACAGACCCACCAGGTAGGCCTCGCTGGCCTCCTGCAGCGCCATGACGGCCGAGCTCTGGAAACGCAGGTCGGTCTTGAAGTCCTGCGCGATCTCGCGCACCAGCCGCTGGAACGGCAGCTTGCGGATCAGCAGCTCGGTCGACTTCTGGTAGCGCCGGATCTCGCGCAGCGCCACGGTGCCGGGCCGGTAGCGGTGGGGCTTCTTCACGCCGCCGGTGGCCGGGGCGCTCTTGCGGGCCGCCTTGGTGGCCAGCTGCTTGCGCGGAGCTTTTCCGCCGGTGGACTTGCGAGCGGTCTGCTTGGTACGAGCCATGTCCTCAAAGTGAAGTATTACAGAATGGATGCTGCTGAAGGTGTATTTATAATCAGAATCCGAAGCTGATTGGACGAGAGTACATTGGGCCCATCCCACTCAACTATAAAGGTATTGGTCAACTGTACAAGCGCGTTTGCTTTTTTTTCTTCCAATCCTGCGCTTAACGTTTGAAGTGTAGAAGTTAGAATCCTAAACCAGTAACCCGTCAATCGGGAAACTGAGGCAGGAGAATCGCTTCTAGGTGAACAGCCTAAATTATATAGTAAGAGACCGTGTTTTAAAGAAATGTTTACAAATCCTTTGATACCCTTGGGCTATCTATTCCTCATGAATATGTTGTTTCATACGTCCTTTTTCCAGTTGACATAACTGCGAGTGACAATTTTTCCTAAGTACACTAAAACGGTAAATTAATAAGCCAGGTAATGTTTCCTCGCTGTTATCGCTCGCAAATATTATGCTCTCAAACATTTTACTGTTGGTTTGGATCTTTAAAAAAGACTTTAATCAGATATTAATAAAATTACATATTTTAAGGCAAGGTTTTCAAGCTTATGTGTGAGGGGATTTGTGAATATGTAGGGGAACATTAAACAAGAAAATTAGAAACAAGAAGCGATCAGATAAACCTGAATACTTGCAATTCATATTTACCAAAAACAGATTCTAGTGTGGAAGGTACTGGGTAAATTCTAAGCTAGTCCTATTCAACAACAGCGACAGGTTAAGTTTACCATTCTAAACTATGGCTTATAAAAATCCATAGTTTCAAGTCAGTAATCCTCTTGAGTAAACTATACATGAAAATGCCCAGTTCTTTTAAAAGAGGGAGTGGGTGGCTCTGAAAAGAGCCTTTGGGAAATTTTAAGGGACTTATTTCCCCTTGGCCTTGTGGTGGCTGCTCTCGGTCTTCTTGGGCAGCAGCACCGCCTGGATGTTGGGCAGGACGCCGCCCTGCGCGATCGTCACGCGGCCCAGCAGCTTGTTGAGCTCCTCGTCGTTGCGGATGGCCAGCTGCAGGTGGCGCGGGATGATGCGCGTCTTCTTGTTGTCGCGGGCCGCGTTGCCAGCCAGCTCCAGGATCTCGGCCGTCAGGTACTCCAGCACGGCCGCCAGGTACACCGGGGCGCCGGCGCCCACCCGCTCCGCGTAGTTGCCCTTGCGGAGGAGGCGGTGCACGCGGCCCACGGGGAACTGCAGGCCGGCCCGGGAGGAGCGGGTCTTGGCCTTGGCGCGAGCCTTGCCGCCCTGCTTGCCACGTCCAGACATCTCGAGTAGAAAACAGCCGTTAGCAACAGTGTAGACGAAAGTAGGAAGAGCTTGGATTTTATAGTTTTCTCTGGGCGCGAAAAAGAACCCTTCTGATTGGCTGTCTTCTTCATTTCATTTAGACCAATGGGAAGCATTTGTGCTGTCGCGCATTTCTATTGGGCCATACTCCTGATGACATCGCCCAAATATCACCCAACCAGAAGAGTGCTATTCTAAGCCTCATTTGAATAACGCCTTATAAAAAGGGAGGACACGGAACATTCGCCGTTAGAGTTTTTCTAGGCTGTGTCAATATGCCTGAACCGGTGAAGTCGGCATCCGCCCCTAAGAAGGGCTCCAAGAAGGCCGTGACCAAGGTGCAGAAGAAGGACGGCAAGAAGCGCAAGCGCAGCCGCAAGGAGAGCTACTCGGTGTACGTGTACAAGGTGCTGAAGCAGGTCCATCCCGACACCGGCATCTCCTCCAAGGCCATGGGCATCATGAACTCGTTCGTCAACGACATCTTCGAGCGCATCGCGGGCGAGGCGTCGCGCCTGGCGCACTACAACAAGCGCTCGACCGTCACGTCTCGGGAGATCCAGACGGCCGTGCGCCTGCTGCTGCCCGGGGAGCTGGCCAAGCACGCCGTGTCCGAGGGCACCAAGGCCGTCACCAAGTACACCAGCTCCAAGTAAACTTCAAAACCACACCACCAAAGGCTCTTTTCAGAGCCACATACATTCTCAAAGAGGAGCTGGTTTGCTTCTAAACTAGTAATTGGCAACAGTAAATGACCTTGTTTAGGCTTAGGCGCTCAGGTTTGTCTTCTCCTGGGTCCCGGTGTTAAAACTGTACACATTCACGGCACTAACGTTGTTTTGTTTTGTCTTTGAAATTTCAGATTCCACGAAGTGATGGAATTTGCCATGTCTTGTCCGTGTTGTGATGTAGTACTTTTAAATCCTATTAATAACTGATAAAGCTGAGACATAGCTTTTCCAAAAGTCACCTGGTTTTCTCTTAGAGCTAGGTTTTAGGGCCCAGAAGTCTGCATGTTAGGAGATGATGCTTACCGAAGATGTAAGAGGCATAGTCCAACGCAGCTTCTCTTGACTGGGTCCCATTTTCTTTGTTTACCCTGAGTTTTGTTTTGTTTGCACACCAGGTTTCACCATTTAGCTCTAATTAAATGGATCTTACTGCTTCAGACGTCATGAGTAGCTGAAATTAAAAGCCTCTATCACCAGGCTTGGTCTTACAACGACCCAGCACTTGGAAAAATAGGAAAACTTGTTTCTTCCGTTTTCTTAACTGATTTGTTACTTTCATAATTTTCTTCTATTTCACCTTCACTGTCTACTTATTTCTTGATTTTAAGATTTTGTGTGTGCGGTTTGTATATAAATATATTCTTAAATATATACTCTACTGATATGATAATTGAAAATATATTGTGGAAGAGAAAACACTAAAGAGGGTCTTAATGTGACTCTGCTATTGTATTTGAGTTTTCTGAGCATCAGATGCTAAATAAAGGTTTATTCAAAAAGAAATTTGGGGTAAAAGGCCATTTCTGTACATTCTCTAGTCTGGTATATGCAAATAAAGTATATGAATATGAACAGCTTAAACTAGTTGAATATCAAAGAAATGTTCGGACACTACTGGAAAATGTATGTCAGCTATTGTCTGACTAGTGAGATGTTAATAAAGCCTATCCATTTTCCCTAATCATCCCCATTAATCTCCACAGTATAGTGTGTGACAAAATCTGTTGTCATCC
The DNA here is from genome assembly GCF_982192425.1 of Myodes glareolus. Taxonomy (NCBI): domain Eukaryota; kingdom Metazoa; phylum Chordata; class Mammalia; order Rodentia; family Cricetidae; genus Myodes; species Myodes glareolus. Next base: position 39,899,866 of record NC_142039.1, read on the forward strand.
TTCCTTTAAAGATGAGGAAATTAAAATGACCAAAGTGAAGCTGCAACATAAATTCAGTCTTGTCTGAGGTGAAACCAAACTGGAAAACCCATGGTCCTGAAGAACTACTTACTATATTATTAAATAAATGTTTTTAATTGACCCAGAATGCAATACAATTGCATCCATTTGTTTATTTCTTGATTTGTCTTTGGGTTTTCTGGGGATCGCTTATTTGGCTTTTTTTCCCCAGTTTTGTGGATGTGCGAAAGAGAGAGGAGTCTTGCTCTGTATGCAAGGCTTAAGGAGAAAGCCTCCTTCCTCATCTACATTCATCTCCATCAGCTGCAGTTTATAGATAGAAGATTTTCAGCTGAATTCCTGTGGAGGATAAACTTTCCTTGTCCACTCAGAGTGCACCATGATTAAGTAAATGATGTAAACAGATAAGGCAAAGAAAAGAGTGTACATCTGTTGCATGAAAGCAAAGTGAATACCTAAACTTCAGCGATATCTTGAAGTTTATATTCCTTTTCAGTGGAGGAGGGAGAAAATACTGGAAAACTGGTGGAAAGGAACTGACCTGGGACATGCCCTTAGGAAATCACTTGCAGCAAGTCTCTATGAGCAGGGAGTTGATCTTCAAGGCTCTGCTGAGACAGTCTGTACTTGAGGCACATTTGACAGAAAGCCACATTGTGCTAACTTCTAGACATTTGCCTTTGTTCATCTCAGGGAAATTCAAATCAAGTCCCGCCCTGAATTTGATGTTTCTCAAACACCTTCAGTCAGCAGTGCAAAGGACATAATTTGGGGTAGCATGTAGCAAATTCCTTCACTTCACATGTATATGAAAAGACAAATACTTCGATTTGGACGTGTACTATTAGTCTCAGGGGCAAAAGGAAGAGAAACTTACCTCACTACTGCATCACAGCATAGGGAGTTCCCTTAATCTTGTGAGGGCCCCAACTCAGGTGCTACCAAGTCCTTTGACCAACCCACCTTTGTCAACCTCAGCTCCTTTGCTCTCACTTTTGTGCTGGTGATCAGTGGCCTTGGGTATCCTAGCAACAGCTGAGCCTACTCTCTCAGCTCCTTCTCGGATATTCATTAGACGCAATTTCGACCTGACTTATTTAAGCCAGTATGTCCTTCACAGCCCTCATTAGGGGCACCTGGCCTTCCTTCACTTTCGCAGGACCTGGACATCAGTAGGTTTGTTCCTCGTCGTTCTAGAACGCTATCCTACCAGTTCCAACGCTCGAGGTCCAGGTAAGCTGCAACACCCTTTCCACTGTGCTTGCTGTCATCTTCATATCATGGGAAGTAATAACTTATTCCTTGAAGTGACGCTTTGGGTCATTCTCATCTTTTGAAGTTTTGGATCCTTGGTGCTGAGTCTACCATATTTAACATAATAGGTAAAGCCCGCATTTTTCATGAAGGAAGGAAGGACACTGGCCACAAATCCTCAGTTTATTTCATCCCCATAGGAAGTCAAAGCATTCAGAGAAGAAAGGTAAATGCATCCATGAAGTAGTGCGTGATGGAACTGCAATCGCCCATGGAATCAGGCTGTCAGTCACAGCCGTGGGCATTCCCACAGCACGGGCACGCTTTGACAGCGAGCTGGGAAGGGACTGCCACCGTTTACTGGTTAGTTTTTGTCAACTTGTCATCAACTGCAATCACGCTGAAAGAAGGGAGCCTCAGTCGAAGACCTGCCTCCAGCAGATGGGCCTGAAGGGCGTTTTCTTGATTTATCATTAACGTAGGGCAGCCAAGCTCACTTTAGGAAATGCTGCCGTAGCCTGTAGGCTGTAGGCTGTACCAAAGCTGGTAGAGTACAAAGAATTGGTGGAAGTCAGAAGACAGGATCCCTCTATGGTCTTTGCTTTAGTTTCTGCCTGCATGTCTGTGGTGGCCCACAAGTGACTAGGTTTCCATCTAGAGTCCATTCAGATTTAAAAGTCATTCGAGTTCAGGCTTCCCTGCTCTGCCTGCTCCAGTATCTTGAGAGCTATGAGAATGTTCTGATTACGCCCATGGGAAAGAGCATTTTGTACAAGAGAAAGAACACATTATCTACTAAGATACAGGCTGGTGAATGCCAGCCAAAGGCACATCCAGATGAGAAAAAGAAGCTGCTTGCCCTTAGCAGTTAGCAATAGATAGCAGCCTGCTTGCTTGTTCTTCCAAGGACAGAGAAGGGAGGTGGTTAACTGACTGAACGGCTCTTTGTTCTGCTTTCTGTCCTTAATCTGTATAAACGCAAGTTCTGAAATAAACTATGCCCCCGTCTGCGCTCAAAGCACTAGAATGGAGGTTGAGGAAACACACGCAAAGACAGACCAACACACGGACCTCTAATCGCTGGTACAAAAGCCCTTCTTTAATAGCACCACAGAGGCTTAAATACCCAGCAGTCAATGGCCAACAGGTGAAAATCCCATCCTCTGATCCTCTAGGCAAAGCACAGGTTTTAGTCACTTCAATTAGAAGGTTCTAGACAGGGATGAGCAACTGAAGGCCAGGACTCAATTAGTCCCAACACTCTCGGCTGTTTGGTATTGGCCGAGAGATCTCTCAAACTTATCCTGTGTCTCTGTCTCAGTTCCCTTCATCCAGCATTTCCCCCATCTCTTGCACCCTTCCAGGTACTCGGGCTGACTCGGAGCAGGCTCTGCCATCCCCAGCTTGACTTTCAGATCCCACTTCCCTCAACCATGAACTATAACCCAAACGATGGAACAAATCGATTCCTCCCCTTAAGTTGCTTTGGGTCATGGAGTTTTATCAGAGCAACAAAAGCAAACGTTTGAGTCTCAGAAGATAAACTTCCCTGAGATGAAAGATTGGCAGGTAAGCCTGAACCAGCTCCAGGCACTGCGCCACCTCACCAGAGGACTCGTTCCTGTGTTGGCAGGCATCAGACACTTAGAAAGAGGCAAGCATTGCAGCAACCTAGGGAGTACTGAAGACGTTTATCTGCCAGTTGAAATAAGAACACTGGGTGAAAGTTTTACATGGAGCAGTCCCAGAAAACCACACCTAGGTAGGATGTGGAAACAGAGTACACATTCCTAGCAAAGTGGTTAGGTTTGGGAAGGGAGAATGGCTAATGGAGGCCAGAAAGAGGAACATCTTCAGTGAAAGGGTTACGTTTTGAGCCAGTCCGGAGACGTTAGGGGACTTCCCAGCAGGGAGGTACCTGACATAGATATTGGAAGAAGGGCTAGTGACTTGAAGTCTGGGAGTCTTAATTGAGTAAGACAATATCAGAAACAAGGCATGGTGGCTCAGGCCTGCAATGTCAGATTTTGAGACGCTGAGATAGGAAGACCACTGTGAGCGTAAGGACAGCCTGGAGTACAAGCTTAGTTGGCAGAAGACTTGCAAGAAGCTCCATCCTTAGCACCACATAGAACCCAGCACTGGGGCGAATGCCTCGAATCCCGGCATATGGCCGGTGAAGGCAGATAATTACAAAGTCAAGGCTGCCTGAGCTACCCGAGGCCCTGTCTCAAATAAAAGACTGTAAGCAAAAACAAAAGGCATGGTCAACTTTTTACCAGGGTGAGTATCTTCAGAGGACTTCTGCTTCACAGCCAAACCCAGCAGACAGTGATTATTCTATCTGTGTTCTTGCCTAGCATGCCTGAGGCCCTTCCTGCATTTACTGTTCTTACTGAGGATGGGGTGAGCACAGAGTGGTGATGCATGCCTGTACTTCTGGCATGGGTTGCAGAGGCAGGAGGATTGCTGAGAGCTAGAGGCCAACCTGGAATACATAGCAAGACCCTGTCTTAAAACAGAACAGAACCAAGAACCTTCCTCCCAAACAAAAAAGTAAGAGTGACTAGGAAAATTGAGAAAATAAAAGCAAGGGCAAACCCCATTTTTTTAGCCATGTGAAGGTATCTCAAGTGCAAAATTAATGGGCAATATGTAAAAATTACATTGCCTGCCCATCAAAATCCCAGTAAAATACTTTAAAGACCTCAAAAGAACAGTACTCAACTTCATTTGGAAAAGCAAAAGAAAACAGGATAGCCAAATAAAAGAACTTCTGGAGGCATCACAATCCATGACTTCAAATTCTACTACAGAGCTACAGTACTGAAAACAGCCTGATATTGGCATAAAAACAGACAGGAGGACCAATGGAACCGAATTGAAGACCTGGATATCAATCCACACATCTTCAAACACCTGATGTTTGATAAAGAAGCAAAAAATATAAAATGGAAAAAAAGAAAGCATATTTAACAAGTGATGCTGGCATAACTGGATAGCAACATGGAGAAAAATGAAAATAGACCCACATCTATCACCATGTACAAAACTCAAGTCCAAATGGATCAAAGACCTCAACATAAAGCCAGTCACACCGAACCTTATAGATGAGAAAGTGGGAGGTACACTTGAACGCATTGACACAGGGAACAACTTCCTAAATATAACCCCAGCAGCACAGACACTGAGAGAAACAATTAATAAATGGGACCTCCTGAAACTGAAAAGCTTCTGTAAAGCAAAGGACATGGTCAACAAGACAAAAAGGCAGCCTATAGAATGGGAAAAGATCTTCACTAACCCCACATCAGACAGAAGTCTGATCTCCAAAATATACAAAGAACTCAAGAAATTGGACACCAAAAGATCACAGAATCCAAATTTAAAAATGGAGTACAGACCTAAACAGAGAACTCTCAACAGAGGAATCTAAAATGGCTGAAAGACACTTAAGGAAATGCTCAACATCCTTAGTCATCATAGAAATGCAAATCAAAACAACTCTGAGATTCCATCTTACACTTGTAAGAATGGCCAAGATCAAAAACACTGATGACAACTTATACTGGAGAGGTTGTGGAGTAAAGGGAACACTTCTGCATTGCTGCTGGGAATGCAAGCTGGTTCAACCCCTTTGGATGTCAGTGTGGTGATTTCTCAGAAAATTAGGAAACAACCTTCCTCATGACCCAGCAATACCACTTTTGGGTACATATCCAAAGGATGCTCAATCGTGCCACAAGGACATGTGCTCAACTATATTTATAGCAGCCTTGTGCTTGCAAGAGCTCAAATAGTTAAAACAGGGCATCTTGTCCCCTGAATCTGGAATGAGAAGCGATGTGTGTCACCATGTGGGTTCTGGGAATTAAATGTGGATCCAAGAGCATCAGTAAGCATTTCTCCAGCCCTTTTCTTATTTTTAAATCTTGTTTTCTCCTTCAGCAAACTGTTGTATGGTTAATATTACATGTCTTCTTGTCAGGGCAATGAGCTTGATATCCACATAACTGGCCAAACATCACCATGGGTTTGTTTCCCTGTGCACTTTTTCCTTCATCCATAGATGAGTTTAACATTCACCCAGGGGAAAGAAGACGGTCCTCATAGATGGAAATGGGCTTCATCCAACTAAGTGTAGAGCCAAATAAAACAGAAGCAGCAGCAACCACACACACACACACACACACAGAGAGACAGAGAGAGAAAGAGAGAGAGAGAGAGAGAGAGAGAGAGAGAGAGAGAGAGAAGAGGGCCTGCCTTCCAGCACTGACAGCTTTTGGGATGAGACATAGTCTTGCAGGTATTAAACTCGAAATGTTGTCAACTCTTGCTAAGTATTGAACCGCAAATACGCCATTGCCTCCAGCTTGCTAACTGTAGGTGTTGAGAGTTGTCCATCTTATGCCTCTATGAAGATGTTTACTTCATATTGGTTTTGTCGCGAGCCCTATTCCTGAGCGGGCATTCTGCCCTTACTTAGAGGTCTGCAAGTAAATACTCAGGATGACCACAGTGTTTGTTCTAGGAACAAGTTTATTATGCCAATAGTCAAATCTCCAATTGTTAGCAGGTATGGGCAAACATCAAAACTATAACAATCATTTAAATCCCTAATTATTCTTATATCAAATATAAGTAAACATCACACCTATAACAATCCTAGTCAATCAATCACATCACACCTTCAATCACATCACACATTCAACAAAAGGTTCCTATGTGTCCTAGGCAAGGTCTTCTATTCTATCTTACTGAGGCATTTGTATATATGACCTGATAATGGTCCGTGGCTCTCGATGTAGACCTCTGGATCAGCAAGTCTTGATCCGCAGGCAAGAGCTAGTTCTCTGGCTCTTGGACGGTCTCAGCTGTGAAGTTGCTGGTTCGTTGGATTCTCTATGACCGCTCTGACAGCATGTCTAGCAAGTCATTTTGAGAATGTCTCCTGGTCGTGAGCCTCAAGTTTTTATACTATTTTGTGGCTATGGTACTTTTTTTCTTTTTAGATTAGCTTATCATATAGTGACGTCACACTTGTTCACCAGCTCAAACTCTTATCACCACTGCACACGTTGCTTCATGCTTTTTAGTTTCATTTTGTGTGTGACACCTAATATTGTGTCTAACATTTCTGGGCTTATTTTTATAAACTCATATCATTTCATTTAATATTGTCTCCTAAAACTCCTGGACTTATTTGTCCTTACAGACTCATAACAGGTTTCTTCTGACTAATCAAATGGCAAAGATAACCTCATTCAGATGAGACAGTAGGGGTGTAGTAGCTTTATAATTTCTCTACGAGTATGAGCTCAATTGAAATTTTTTCTTCCTTGATTAGTTCCTCTTTGAAATCCAGCCAGGCTGGTAGTGGCACACGCCTTTAATCCCAACACTCCAGAGGCAGAGGCAGATGGAACTCTTGTGAGTTCAAGGCCAGGCCAGCCTGCTCTACAAGGGCTACTCCGCGACTGGCACCAAAAGCTACAGAGAAACCCTGTCTCAAAAATAAAAAAATAAAAAATTTTAAAAAAAAGACAATCCAAGCTAGACAGTGATAGCATAGGCCTTTAATCCCAGAGGATCTCTGTAAATTCAAAACCAGCATGGTGTAGATTGAGTTCCAGGACAAAAAGAACAGAAACTCCATCTGTGGAATCACTCCCCCTGAAGCAGAAAGTCTGGTAGAGCAAGGAATCATGTTTCCCTCTACTGCTGCATGCCTGGTACTCAGACGTGCGCTGGAAAAGGAGCCTTCAGCAGACCGGTACATGATATGCACTACAGGCTACGTATGCACTTGATATCGACAGCTACATGCATGCATGCTGTACTCGATTCTATAAATTGTGTTTATGCAACATAGAAAACCTGTACATTAATATAAACTAAAATTATCAATCACATAGAAAACCTGTACATTAATATAAACTAAAATTATCAATCAACTTCCAGGTAGTAAAAGGAAGTGTTGGGACCCTTCAGAAGCAGAGTAACAAGGACAGAAAGGTTTAGATGGCTGGAGGTCATGCAGGACTTCAGCCCACTCTGTATGGACCTTAGCCACCTACCCTGTGCAACCCAGGAGATGACCACATGTCCATCTGGAAATTCTGTTATTTCAATCTACAAAACACTCATTGGTTTTCTGCTGCAGTGTGGAACATCACAGCCCAGCACATAAAAAGTGTTCAGTTCTCTGTTAACAATGAACAGCAAAGAAGTGCGGGCACTCCAGGGAGGAGACACCAGGAATGTGCCCTTCCTCACTCAACACCACAACACGGTTTCCAGCAATTGAGGAGACTCCCTGCAGTATTAATTTCTGACTGTGGGCCTGCTTGTGAAAGTGTGTGGTGAGCAGGTTTAGGGGTTGGTTAATACTGAGGGACAAGTAAGTTTCAAGGAACAACATTACTCAATAATGGAAATCTAGATGACCCTACCAAGATTTGAACTCAGACGCCTAAATTTAAAGCTCAGACCACTAATCATTACACCACATGGCTAGCAGGTTCCTCTTCCTACCGAAATTTTCCTGGGTAAACAACTGAGATACCACTGACTGCAGATGTTAAGTGGCATTTGTAATGAAACTCTACTGCCCTCTCGAGGTTGGTGTTGACAATACATGGGTGTTTTGCGTCTCTGGAGCATAAAATTGACATTTCACATTTTGCAAGGCAAGAAAGGCAAAGAGGCTGAAGTCCTGCAATGCCAAGAGCACTTCTGCCACGCAGAATGATCCCGAGGCCCTCCTATTTTTGGTGAACGTTTTGTCAAGTTTTCTGGGGAAACTGACTGTTCGGCAGTGAATCCTTGCTCAGCTGTGCCTTCCACTGAAGCACCCTCTCAAAGACATATTTTCTTTTATTCTTGAAGTGAAGCTTCACACCTGCAAACTGGATGACCTGGGGACTCATTTTTACAGACTTGAGCTAACAGATGGCAAATGTGACTCTGTCACTGTAGCGGTGGGTTGTCCTTCTGAGGGTCCCAGTACAGTCAACATCAGTAGCCAGATATGCGTGGGCAGATATGATGTGAGCTCAAGCCTCCTTACACCTACCTATCTGCAAATCTCCCAGATTCCGGCTGTGTTCAGTCCTAATCACTGACCCCAGAATTGGAGATTATGATACAAACAAACAAAGGAAAGATCAGGAACTTACCTGTGGCCTTTTCCTTATTCAAGGCACAGACCTTGAATCACAGCAACCGGGAGACAGAGGCGGGTGCACGTCTTTAGTTCGAGACCAGCCTATCCCAGAGCAAGTTCCAAGACAGGCACGGTTACACAAAGAAACACTGTCCTGGAAAATAGAAAACGAAATGACATCACGAACATAAAGAAACCCAATCCCCCACAATAGTGCCTGGTTAAGAAACAGTACTTAGTGCTCGCATGTTCAATTTGAAGCCCCCTCTCCGGGCCCAGGAGTTCCCTGCCACAGTAACACAACCTTTAAAGACCGCAGTAGCCTCACTCGCTGTCCTAGTTTTGTTTACATTAGCCAACAAGTTTTCGATCTGGCTTCAGTCACGGTCGACGAGGAACTTACCTGGCGCCTTTGCCCTATTCGTTTGCCTTCACTTTTTGGAAAAGTAGACGGGGCCGAGCTACTGGAAAGGAGACTTAGGAACACGACAACCACGCCGTCTCACAGGAGACAGGCTGAAGGCTAAAAGAAAAAACGATTCAATACGCCGCACGTTCCCAACATAGACACGTGTACAACTACTTTTGTTGAAAGTGTAGGTGGCTCTGAAAAGAGCCTTTGGCGGTGTCGCTTGGAAGTTTACTTGGAGCTGGTGTACTTGGTGACGGCCTTGGTGCCCTCGGACACGGCGTGCTTGGCCAGCTCCCCGGGCAGCAGCAGGCGCACGGCCGTCTGGATCTCCCGGGACGTGATGGTCGAGCGTTTGTTGTAGTGCGCCAGGCGCGACGCCTCGCCAGCGATGCGCTCGAAGATGTCGTTGACGAACGAGTTCATGATGCCCATGGCCTTGGAAGAGATGCCGGTGTCGGGGTGGACCTGCTTCAGCACCTTGTACACGTACACCGAGTAGCTCTCCTTGCGGCTGCGCTTGCGCTTCTTGCCGTCCTTCTTCTGCGCCTTGGTCACGGCCTTCTTGGAGCCCTTCTTCGGGGCGGGAGCCGACTTCACCGGTTCAGGCATACTGACACAGCCTAGAAGAACTGCAACGGCGAGTGGTTCTTGTCTTCCCTTTTTATAAGGCGTTATTCAAATGAGGATTAGAATAGCACACTTCGGGGTGGGTGATATTTGGGCGATGTCATCAGGAGTATGGCCCAATAGAAATACGCGACAACACAAACGCTTCCCATTGGTCTAAATGAAATGAAGAAGACAGCCAATCAGAAGGGTTCTTTTTCGCGCCCAGAGAAAACTATAAAATTCAAGCTCTTACAACTTCCGTCTACAGAGTTTCTGACAGCTGTTTTCTACTCGAGATGTCTGGACGCGGCAAGCAGGGTGGCAAGGCTCGCGCCAAGGCCAAGACCCGCTCCTCCCGGGCCGGCCTGCAGTTCCCCGTGGGCCGCGTGCACCGCCTCCTCCGCAAGGGCAACTACGCGGAGCGGGTGGGCGCCGGCGCCCCGGTGTACCTGGCGGCCGTGCTGGAGTACCTGACGGCCGAGATCCTGGAGCTGGCTGGCAACGCGGCCCGCGACAACAAGAAGACGCGCATCATCCCGCGCCACCTGCAGCTGGCCATCCGCAACGACGAGGAGCTCAACAAGCTGCTGGGCCGCGTGACGATCGCACAGGGCGGCGTCCTGCCCAACATCCAGGCGGTGCTGCTGCCCAAGAAGACCGAGAGCCACCACAAGGCCAAGGGAAAGTAATTTTACAACCGTCAGCAATTGCGAAGACTTCAGAATCAAAGGCTCTTTTCAGAGCCATCTACAATGTCTCTTAAAGCGCTGAACATCTTTATACAGAAAATGACAGATGCAGATTTACTGGTGATATGTTTGTCTTAACTAACATGTTGGCGATTTATGTACCAGAAACGGTGCTGAGATATTTAGAGCTATATTTAACAAACGTATAAGTATAGGCTGGGCAGTGATGCTGGCTTTTCTCTCAGTATGTCACAGGCAGGGCCAGACAAATATCGATTGTTCAAAAACGAAACTCAAATTGAGGCTTAGTCGATCTAGTTTTTCCCTGTCAGCTTCCCATCTGGAATTTAGCATTAGACATCCCACTACTTGATACTTTTATTTCTCCTTGTTTACTTGACATCTTTTTCAACCATAGGGGTTAAAGAATATAAGTGTTGACAGTCTTGTGGTAGCCACTCAGGTGGCCACTTACAAGTTTTAAATTCTTAACCTGTGTCTTGTTTCTGTGTTTTCCTAGTTGCCTTTGATACAGGGTTTCAGTGTTGTAGCCCTGGCTGTCCGTGAGCTCACCGTGGCATCAAGCTAGACATCCGCCTGTCCTTGCCTCTGGAGTGCTGGGGTAAAAGCACACCGGCCTAATAAATCTTAGTTTGTGTGTTTTTGGTTCTCGAGATCGGGGTTCTCTGTGTAGCCAGGGCTGACCAAGCTCGACAGATCCTCCTGCCTCTGCCTCGGAGGGCTGGATAGGATCGAACGCGGGAGCCACCGCCTCCTTGCTTTGTAGTCTGAATGAATGAATGAATAAATGAGATTTTTTCTTTGACATTAAATTATTCGGTTCTTAATCTATATCTCTAAAGTGAAAAGGCATACTTATGCCCAGATAGTGGAAAGAATATACAAGTAAGTGCTACAATTCTCGCCTTTGTAAGAATTATTATGTATACAGTGTTCTGCCTGCAGACCAGAAGAGGACCCAGATCTCATTATAGATGGTTGTGAACCACCGTGTGGTTGGTGGGAATTAAACTGCACCTCTAGAAAAGCAGTCTGTGCTCTTAACCTCTGAGATATCTCTCCAGCCGTTATTTCTTTGGTTGTTGTTGTTGTTGTTGTTGTTGTTATTTTTAAATTTTTTGCTTTTGTATTCCAAGACGGCTTCTCCGTGTGTCCTGAAACTCATTCTGTAGATGTGGACCAGGCCGACTTGAACTCAGAGTTATCTGCCTGCCTCTGCCTCTCGAGTGCTGGAATTGAAGGCCTGCGCCACCACCGCCCGGTGCCTCTGTATATTTTATAATAAATTTTTTTTTATGCCCACACATCAGGGATCACATCGAACGAAAACGGTCAAAAGCTCTTTAAAAACTCGCAAACATTGACTGCGCGCCTGACTGTTCCGTTGTTCGATACATGTACATTAAGTAATCACGGTCCTATACAAATAATACTAAAAAAAAAAAAAAACTTATAACGGGCGGTGGGAGTAGTTTCCTTTCCGTCTATAATCTGTAGCGTTAAATTGACGCTGAGAGCCCCTCCCCCAGACACGGGCAGTTCCCGCCACTGCGCTTCCTGTTTTCACTCCGGTCCGCACACTCCCTATAAGAGAGTCCTGCTGGCTTTGGCCCGTCAGTCGGGTTTTCTTCTCTGGCTAAAGTATGTCTGGTCGCGGTAAGGGCGGTAAAGGCCTGGGGAAAGGCGGCGCCAAGCGCCACCGCAAGGTCCTGCGCGACAACATCCAGGGCATCACCAAGCCCGCCATCCGCCGCCTGGCCCGGCGTGGCGGAGTCAAGCGCATCTCCGGCCTCATTTACGAGGAAACCCGCGGGGTGCTGAAGGTGTTCCTGGAGAACGTGATCCGCGACGCGGTCACCTACACGGAGCACGCCAAGCGCAAGACCGTCACCGCCATGGACGTGGTCTACGCGCTCAAGCGCCAGGGCCGCACCCTCTATGGCTTCGGCGGCTGAGCTTCCCACGCTTTTGTCGTTTGCTTTCCAAAGGTCCTTTTCAGGGCCAACCACCTATCTCCCTGAAGGGCTGCAGCATTGTGACCTCCCATTTCCAGCGCTTTTGTGCTGTGCCAGTTCGCGGCGTACTATCTCTCATTCACTCAGTGCCTCTTGTTGCTATGGGTACCGCGGTTAGCTGTTTCGCGTCTCCTGCATTAGTACGCCAGTGTGTACCAACTTTGAAGCTAGGTGTAGCACGGCCGGTTCTCTTAGACCCCTGACCGTCTGCTTAGCTGGCTTTAGATAACAAATACAGTTCGTATAAGATTGTCTGGTATAAGATTGCTAGCGTTTTTTTTTCCACATCCCCAGTAAATGCCTTTCTTAACTGTTGCTTTTTTTTTCTGCTGTGTGAAATATTTCAGGTTGACCGCTGCTACTTGGGAAATTCTTTAGTCGGTGGAGAAAACGAACCCAACCAAGACTCTTAGTCTGTATCTGCATGGTTTGGAGTGATGTTTTACATCTAACACCTCACCTCACTGTTACACGTACGTGTGTGATAGGGATGTGAGGTCTAGGCAGTGCTCATATTGGCATCACCTGACGCACGGTATAATAGGTGTCAAGAACTTGTGCCTTTGGCATTTTTCTCACTGCTCCCTATCCATGCAGCCATGCCTGTGCTCACCTGCATGCATTGTTTTACATAACATAAAAGAATCACAAATTATTTGGTGTCTTCTCTCCCCCCCCCCCCCCCCCAACGCCACCCTGTGCCTGTTTTACGTGGTATTTTATTCTGATTCATTTGGGTTTATCCTGGTGATAGACTGACTTCAAGGGAGCCAACAGACCCTGTCTCATAAAGATGATGTGTCTACTTGACCCCGGATTTAGGCTCCAGTACCCCTACTTACAAAACCCAGGTTTTGATATTTAAGCAAGCAACATTTGGCTAAACCTCCAAATTTCCATCCAAATGAAATACATCTGCATTCCACCAGTACAAACTTTTGCCCTTCCGCTGTATCTCACCCCATGTTACAGTAATGACTCCTTTTCTGCTAAGCAGCACCAAAGACAATCTTCACCTGTCAGGAGTCCCTTTTCTGGTAAGCATAAAAATAAGTAATAGTGTTTACTCACTAATTTTGCATAGTAGTTTAAGGTTAATGGCTCCCTTGAAGCCTTTAGAATGTAGGAGCACACTCCTGCAAAGTCAACTAGGGTTTCTAGAGTGGGAATCCTCAAGGCCAAACAAAAGTCTGAAGAAAGAAGCTGAGATAGAAGACAATGTTTTGGCATGTTTTGGCTCATGCCAAAACAGCAAACAGCCCAGAGTTTATTTCAAAACCTGCTTATAAACAAAAACAGAAATCAAAGCCCGACACAGACCCGTTGTCATCAAACCGTGGATCATTTACAAACACTGGCAACGTAACGGAAGGTTGTATGATCATCCACTTGAGAAGTACAATTAGTCAAAACACAATCAGCGCATGATACATTAAACAACACTGTTCGTGGAGGTTTTTATCTCTCCCACCAAAAGAACATCAGGCCTTTTTACGCACACCAAGACAGTTCTCTCAGGGGGCAACCAGGGTTTCACGAATTGAAATGTCCTGCCCCTTATCCCAAGGCAGCTCAAGTTTTCCAATATAAGTCTGTGAAAATGTTGTACCAGAGTACCAAATTCCACCTCACAGTCCTTGGTCCCAAGATTCTGCTCTAGACAAATGATGTGGAATTCCCCTCTGTATGCTGTGAATGCCACTGATTAATAAAGAAGCTGCTTTGGGCCTATTGCAGCGCAGAATAGGACAAAGCAGGAATTCCAAGGGGTCCCAAGACCAAGAGAAAGAGAAAATACCATAATCCTTTTAATTTGTGAGAGGTGGATCCAAGTTTTATAATTCTCTCCATGTTCTGAAGTTTGTATGAATCTCCATTTTATAAAAGGACATAAAAGTTTCAGATATATTAGCATTGTGAATCTGTACTGAAATCCATATTGTAGAAAAAGGAGGTATCAGGTATCCGTTAAAAACAAAAATAAAAACAAAAAACAACAACAACAACAAAACAACAACAGAAAACAGGAGTAGACTCACATCCTTGAGTCCTAGCAGAAACTATAGATTTGGGTTAAACAGCATGTTTGGACTTTTCTATGGAAGTCCGAGTAGCAAAGAGGTTTAGCTTTGTCATTTCATAGGAGGCCGATCACACAGAACCCTGTAACTCAGAGGGTTGCAATATGATGATTAATTAGTGACTTGTATTTAGGACCTCAGTCCTCCTTTCACCTTTAGAGAACATGATCCCATTATTAACATAACTATTCTGTAGTGAAGACTCACCAGCCTTATTAATGAAGAACGTCAACCAGAATTAACTTCACATGGTAAAATCTCAATTTTTATAGTTTCCCTTAAAACTCAGTATTGTACGTAGATGAATTCCTTTTCCTATATCATTTCAATCTCTGTTTGTCACTTAGTCCTACATGCAAAGCTCGATTAATGACTCGTCTTGTGGATTCTTCCAGCAGTCCAGAAGATTGCATTTCAAACAAGAGCCAAGAAAAATATATGTGTATGTATTACGATAAGAATAACTTAAACTTGCGTTCACATAAAAAACCTGTAACAATATGAAACTTTCAAAACTAACAGCAGTTTTCTTGATCTTAATACTAATCTGCATCCAATTTCCTTAAAAGATAAGTATTTGTAACCCATTGGATAACCCATTGGATCTAAATGACTTACACCCATATATATTTCTCTTTCTTGTGAAAACAAAAGCATAATTTTCCCCAAATATAAAGCATCTTTGACTTTTACTTTAAAATCAACCCTTCCCAAAATATTCAGGTTGGTATAGTTCAACATTTTTTTCCAGGCAGTATCAAGACAGAGAAGGGTTAAGGTGGGAGACTGCTGGCCCGCAGAAGAGACGTTGAATGTTACCACAGTGAAGAACTTGACTTAGGAAAGAAAATAGGGGTGTGGGACCCTCACCCCTTATTCTCAAAGGGGCAAGAATAAATTTCCTAGCAGAATGTTTTCCCAGGAAGATAGTGGCCTTCCCCTCTCCCACTCAGGAGATTCCGATCACAAGGTCACTTAGCTCAGCCCAGCCAGCCTCCTGGTACAGGCTAATAAAGATGGCCTAACTCAATAACAGTGGCCTTGCTCTAAAAACAAGGAAAAAGCTGACTTAACAGAATGGGAGGGAGCAAAAGTCCTTGTACCCGTGCCAAAGCAGCTTCAAAGATTCTCTTTGTAGTTATGACTTTAGAAGCTTACCCCACAGAGGAGATACAACTAACTCCTCTCTACACCTCGCTGTAACGGGGATGGAGATGAGTTCCAAACATGTTTGTATTATGCTGATTAAACCTTATTTATAACAGTCTGGGCCTCTCTGGTGGTCTCTCTCCCTGGGGGTCATAATCTGGGCACAACAGGGGGAGCAGCGCTGGTGGGCACAGAATGTGTCCTTGACTCCCAGTATCTCTGAAAAAAGAATTTTAACTTCTCAGGCCACACTCAAAGAATCTCTGGCTCACATCCGTGCAGTTTTTCAACTGCAAGCAGTCAATTCCCTGCCGCCCGGTCCACATGAGCGTGTCTCTCTGTAGTACTAACCTCTCTGCCCTCCTGAGCATGTATTTGAGCAGTCTATTCCCTGCCGGCCCGTCCACACGATCATGTCTCTCAGTAGTATCCTCTCTGCCCACCTGAGCATGCGCACTCCCGTTCTCCGCAGGAGCTGCTGGCTGACTGTAGACCAGAGAACAACGGAGAGAGGGGGCCCTTGCCATGCTTCCCCTTTGAGAAATTTTCTTTCGGGACCCATAGTCCTGGAATTGAATCAATAAAAATGCACAGGGACGGGGCCTAAAGGCAGAGGCCGCCTGCCTCATCTCCTCCAGGACGACAAAGAAGGTCAATAGACAAAAATGAACTATAATGACTGACAGACGTACGGGCACCACGTAAGCTTTTCAGGGACATGAACACATAAAAGAGAAGAGCAACACAGTGACATTCAAAACACAGACCAAGACAAAGAGCGCTCTTCTACACCTTTTTAAATCTCTAGACTCACCGTCCCTTCTGCAGGAACCAGGGGTATACATCGTTTACACATTTCAAAAGCTGAAGCCCTTGCCTTGTCCTTCCTTAGCACCGCAGCCTTTAAAATATCTGTAAGTAAATGTAGAAATTCTAAAATTTTACACAGTTGTTGATGCCCTCCCTACCTTGGCACCTCCAACTTTTAAAATATCTTTCAGTACACGTACAAACAGCTGTTTAGTACTAATTTTAGTACTAATTTTCTTGGCCCATAATTACTTTTTACAGTTATACTCAAGTTATTTCGTACTGGTTTTTCATGCTGTGCAGCTAACCTCCTTTTTGTATTTATACCGCGCAACTGCTTATTCTCCGGGGATGTGCTTACGGCATTTCCTAGTGCCCATGGAATCTGCCATGGCCCCATGAAAGATACCCCTCCCCAGAGGCCGCACAGCTGGGCGCCACCTGTAGGAGCCCCTCCTACAAACAGAAACAGTCGAACAGCCCAGAGTTTATTCCAGAACTTGCTTATATGGAAAAACAGAACAAAGCTCAGCACGGACGGTCAGTCCGTATCTAACCACAGACCATTCCTGTCGTTGAATGAGCAGCCTCCTCTCTAACATACATTTGCTGCTCAGAAGCAGCCTCCCTTTCTGTCTTGATTCTTGATGTTCCTCCTGAGGTTTGTCGTCAGCAGTATACTGCCTTTTAGATAGAGTGTTCTTTTCTCGGGCTAAATCAGAAGTCTCTCACAGTCCTCAGGTTTATTGGAAAAAGCAGAGCAGGCAAACTTGAACTCAAATGACTTATAAGTTAGAATGGACTACAGATGGAAACTGAGTCACTCATGGCTCACACACCAGAACGGTTTTTTTTTGTTTTGTTTTGTTTTTTAAAGCTCACCCTGTTTAAAAGCACGCCTTTACTTCCAGCACTCAGGAGACAGAGGCAGGCTGATCTCTGTGAGTTTGAGGTCAGCCTGGTCTACAAGAACTAGTAGCAGAACAGGTCCCAAAGCTACAGAGAAACCTTGTCTCACTCAAAACAAACAAAGAAGCTCACGCTGAGAAAGCCTTACAGCTAGACTGGGATCCTGAACATGAAGTATAGTAACTGAGTGTCTAGTAAAGACTTTCTATTGGCTTAAACCTATGTCTGAACAGTCTTCTCTGGAGAAGACTCACAACCACCACCTCTCCTCCTCCTCCTCCTCCTCCTCCTCCTCCTCCTTCTCCTCCTTCTTTTCTCTGTCTTTTCTTTCTTTCAGAATGGGTTTCTCATTATGTAGCCTTGGCTCACCTTGAATTTACTATGTAGACCAGGGTGGCCTCAAACTCATAGAAGTTTGCCTGCGTTTGCCTCACATACTTCATCACTCCCAGCCAAAGTCACTGTTCTTAAGTTCCTGATATATTGGAAGACATTTCACAAAATGCTTTTCTAAAATTTGAGAGGACAATTTGAAAGTGAAAACAACTGAAAGAGTGTTGATCCAGAAAGCAGGCATTAGCAAGGTGATCTTAGTGATGATGAATTAGCTCGTTCCTAAGTAGCTCTTCCTGTGCTGAGCTTGGGTGAAGCACTGTCTCTATTACAATCTACAAACTCTAAAACTGCTTCAAAAGTGGAGTTTGACAAGCACCTCTTATACTGTCATTTTAATGTCTCAGGAAAAGTCACTTTAATGTCTCAGGAAAACTCAATTACAAGTCGGAAATTTGTGCTATGGGCCTTTGGATAAGAATATGGAAAAGAAGACTCGTTCATTGATAATAGAATAGAACTTGTCTTGTTAACTCCTACATGAATTGGCGTTTCCATTATGAAAAATAGTGATCTCTATTTAGGTAGTACAGGATCAGCGGTTCAGATGTTGACAGCCTTTCCAGGGCTTCTGAGATGTTTCCAAACATTGCAACAATAACAGACAACAACAAATCACATAAAATTAATCTGCTATCATTTTTATATTAAAAGGATGTGTTATAGCTCTGGTTATAGCTCAGGTGGAGGAGTATGTGCCTAGCATGCATGAAGCCCTGAGTCTGATATTCAGAACTACATGAACCAGATATGCTGGTTCACAGTTGTAAGCCCATCACTCTGAAGGTGGAGGCGGGAGCATCAAGAATTAAAATTGTGGCCTCTAGTGCTCAGGAACATGTACTGTTTGTGTCCCAACCCCTCACTGAAAGGAAGTCTTACCTGGTCATAGGAGATGGCCAGGTCAGGCTCCATAGCCCCTACTGCTAGGAGTCTTAGCTAGGGCCACCTTTATAGATTCCTGGGACTTCCCACTGCACTAGATTTCTAGGTGACCCCGAAATGCTCCCCTTTTCTGTTGCCTCTTCCAGTACGCCCTTCTCCACATCCCCAACCTGATCCCTCCTGTTCCCATCCCTACCTTCCTCCAGTTCACCTGTAGAATCTATTCTAGTTCCCTTTCCCAGAGATATCCAAGCAACCCCTTTTGAGCCTTCCTTTTTGCTTAGCTTCTCTGGGTCTGTGGATTATCCTTTACGGCTAATATCCTCTTATGAGTGAGTACATACCATATTTGTCTTTCTGGGTCTGGATTACTTCACTAAGGATAATTTTTTTTTCTAGTTCGTCCATTTGACTACAAACTTCATGATTTCATTATTTTTAACTGCTGCGTAATACTCCATAGTATAAAAGTATCACATTTTTTTAAACTCCATTTATTGCGTGAGTGAGGGACATTCTGGCCATTGCAAATAAAACTGTTATTAGCACAGTTGAGCAGGTGTCCTTTTGTCATGATGGAGCATCCTTTAGGTCTACATCCATGAGTGGTACAGCAGGATCTTAAGAAGATCTATTCCCAATTTTCTGAGACCCCTCCCCACACGTGTGTGTGTGTGTGTGTGTGTGTGTGTGTATGTATGTATATGTATATATATGTATATATTTTGATTTCCAACGTGGATGTACAAGTTTGAATTCCCATCAGCAATGTAGGAGTGTTCCCCCTTGCTCGCATCCTCTCCAGCATGAGCTGTCATTTTTGTTTTTTGATCTTAGCCATTCTGACAGGTGTATGATGGAATATCAGAGTCATTTTGATTTGCATTTCCCTGATGGCTAAGGATGTTGTATGTTTAAATGTTTCTCAGTCATTTGAGATTCCTCTACTGAGAGTTCTAGGTTTAGATTCATACCTCATTTTTAAATTAGATTATTCGTTTCTTTGAGGTCTATTTTCCTTAATTCTTTATATATTTTGGAAATTAACCCTCTGTCAGATGTAAGATTGGTAAAGATATTTTTCCATTCAATGGGCTGCTATTTTGTTTATTGATGATTTCCATTGCTATACAGAAGCTTTTCAATTTCAGGAGATACCATTTATTAAGTGCACTTAGTACACTTAGTGTCTGTGCAGCTGGTCTCCTATTCAGGAAGTTGTTTCCTATGTCAAAGCATTTATGGCTACTTCTCACTTCCTTTTCTATCAGGTTTAGTGTTTCCGGATTTATGTTGAGGTCTTGATGCACTTGGACTTGAGTTTCGCTCAGGGTGCTAGATATGGATATATTTGCATTCTTCTATATTCGGACATCCACTTATGCCAGTACCAGTTGTTGAAGATGCTTTCTTTTTCCATTGCATAATTTTGACTTCTTTATGAAACAAAAATCAAGGGTTCGTAGGTGTGTAGATTTATGCCTGGGTCTTTGATTCTTTTCAATTAAGCCACATGTATGTTTTTATGCCAATACCATATGGTTTTTATTACTATAGCCCTGTAGTAAAGTTTGAAATCAGGGATGTTGATGCCTCTGGAGGTTTTTTAATTATATATGATTGTTTCAGCAATTCTGAAATTTTTGTTTTCCCATATGAAGTGGAGTATTGTTCTTTCAAGGTTTATGAAGAACTGTGTAGGTAATCTGATGAAAACTGCACTGAATATGTTGATTGCTTTTGGTAGGATGCTTATTTTTACTATGTTAATCCTACCAATCCTTGAGCACAGGGAGATCTTTCCACCTTCTGATGTCTTCTTTCATTTTTTTCTTCAAAGACTTGAAGTTCTTGTCATGAAGGTCTTTCACTTTCTTGTTTAGAGTTAATACAAGATATTTTACATTATTTGTGGCTATTGTGAAAGGTTTTGTTTTCCTGATTTTTTTTCCTCAGTCTTTTTGTCATTTGTATATAGGAGGGCTACTGATTTTTGTGGAGTTAATCTTGTATGCAGCCACTTTACTGAAGGTGTTTATCAACTGTAGGAGTTCCCTGATAGAATTCTTGGGTTTCCTTATGTATATTATCATATCATCTGCAAATAGTGATACTTGGACCTCTTCTTTCCAATTTGTATTTCCTGGATCTCCTTTAGTTGTTTTATTGCTCTAGCTAGGATTCAAGTACTATGCTGAATATATATGGAGAGAGGACAACCTTGTCTTGTTCCTGCTTTTAGTGGAATTGTTTTGAGTAGCTCTCCATTTAATTTGACATTGGCTGTCAGCTAGCTGTGTGTTACCTTTATAATGTTTAGGTGTGTTCCTTGTATACCTGATCTCTCCAAGACTTTCATCATGAAGTGGTGTTAGATTTTTGTCAAAGACTTTTCCAGCATCTAATGAGATGACCATGTGGGTTTTTTTCTTTCAGTTTGTTTATGTGGTGGATTACATTGAAAGTTTTTCATATGTTGAATCATCCCTGCATTTCTGGGATCAAGCCTACTTGACAGTGGTAGATAATATTTTTGATGTGTTCTTGGGGTCAGTCTGTCAGTATTTTATTTAGTATTTTTACCATCAATAGTCAAGAGGTAAACTGGTCTGTAATTCCCCTTCTTTCTTGAGCCCTTGTGTGGTTTGGGTACCACGGTGACTATGGCCTGATAACATGAATTTTGAGATGTTCCTTCGTTTTCTATATTGTGGAATAATTTGAGGATTATTTGATATTAACTCTTCTTTGAAAGTTTGATAGAATTCTGTGACAAAGGCATCCGGTCCTGTTTGTTTTGTTTTGTTTTTATTTTTTATTTTTGTTGGGAGACACTTAATGACTGCTTCTATTTCCTTAGAGGTCTATTTAAATTATATACTTGATCTTGATTGAAATTTGATAAATAAGTGTTATCCATCAAGAAATTTTGTCCATTTCCTTTAGATTTTCCAGTTTTGTATGGTACAGGCTTTTTAAATATGTCCTAATGATTGTCTGGATTTCTTCAGTGTCTGTTGTTATGCCTTCTTTTTTCTTTCTGATTTTGGTAATTTGGATATTCTCTGTTAGCCTTTTCGTTAGTTTAGATAAGGATTTATCTATCTTGTTGATTTCCTCAAAGAATCAACTCTTTGTTTCATTGATTCTTTGTATTGTTCTCTTTGTTTATATTTTATTGACTTCAGCCCTCTGATCATTTCCTACCTACCATCTACTCCTCTTGGGTGTGTTTGCTTCTTTTTGTTCTAGAGTTTTCAGTAGTGCTGTTAAGTTGCTAGTGTGAGATTTCCCCAATTTTTTTATGCAGGCACTCAGTGCCAGAAAGTTTCCTCTTAGCACAGCTTCCATTATGTCCATAGGTTTGGCTACGTTGTGCATTCCTTTTCATTGAATTCTAGGAAGTCTATAATTTACTTCCTTATTTCTGCCTTGACCCAGTAGTGGTCATTCAGTATAGAGTTTTTCAGTTTCCATTAGTTGTTAACCTTTCTGTTGTTTCTGTCACTGTTGAAATTTAGCTTTAATATGTAGTGGTCTGATAACATGCAGGGTGCTATTTCAATGTTTTTGAATCTGTTGAAACTTGTTTTGTGACTGAGTATGTGTTCAGTTTTGAATAATGTACCATGAGATGCTGAGAAGAAGGTATATTCTTTTGTGTTTGGGTAAAATGTTCTGTAGATGTATGTTAGGTCCATTTGGTTCATAATGTCTGCTAACTCCATTGTTTTTCTGTTTAGTTTATAAGCATAAACATAACTGTCCCACGCTATCCTCGCCAGCAAGAACCACGCGGAACACTAGGATCCTTTTGCAGGAATGGCTTTAATACCCCTTGGGAGAGTGAGCATCAGCCAACATGGCCGGGGACCCAGATAAGATGGAACCCATCCCTTATAAAGGAAACAGACCCTGCTTCGGACGTGTCACTCTTGGATTGGTCAATTGTCCATAATCCCAGGTGAATGCCTCGGGAGTAGGCGGGGACACTAGTGGAAAAATACCAACACGTGTGCGTTCACCTGGTGGTGAAGCCGGATGTCAGCGCCATCTTGATGATGGAGAATGTGGCTGCGGCCCCCCACATCTCCCCCTTATTATTACTGCTTGTAGAAAGGCAATTCCCTCAGGAGGTAAAGATAGAGGTCGCACTTCCCAAAGTGGAAACATTAAAATGGGCTTACACGGAATCTGCCCCTAGGTTCATGACACCTGGAACCTATCCGGCCTGCCCTCTGTCATTTTTTTGGGAAGGGGAATATACGGCAGGAAATCCTTATGCAGGGCGACTTATCTCTCAGAGAGGGCCATTCTCTGTGCGATGCTCTTCAGCTCGACAACCTTCAGGGCTAGCTAAGCCAAGCACTCCATCCTGTGTCATGGACCACAGTCCTAGGGGTGCAGGAGCTGGTTGGCTTAAACCTTACTGCTTTAACAAGATAACCACATGTCAGTAGAGGCTCCCTGTTCTAGGGCAGCCAGCGCTGTGCAAAAACCACTTTGTCCCTAAGACTTTGGGATTTGAGTCAGCAGACCATCCAGAGGAGAAACACTATTTCTTAGCAAGACCGTTCCACCCCCATCCATTCTTTGAAGTAGGGGAAGAAAGACACGACCCAGGACTAGAATTCTATGGCCAAGCTTATAAATCATCTCTAGGAAGGTAGGGGAGCCCCAGAGTCTCATTGGTTGTAAAAAAAAAAAAACCGAGGAAACATCGCCACTCTATGGCTGACTGGTGTCAGCTTCGGGAAGGCTGAGAGTATCCCCCATCGGTGCTTCATTACAACCGCTGTCATCCATCTGCAAAATGGCAGGAGGAACAGCAGCCAGGTCCTCAGGCGAATCCGTGTGTTGTGGATCACTCTTCACTGTTCAGGTCAATCGCTCTGGCAGCCAGAATGGGCTTTCTTGATCCTGTGGGAAGACACAAACAGCTCCCCTGGATCTCAATAAGATGGGATCCGGGCCTTTCCATTCATTAGAAAGCACATCTTTCCACTTAACCAAATCTTTGGGCCGCTGAGGATCCGAACAATGTCGTGTTGCAGCATTTTGGCCATTATCATCCAGATTTAAAAAATTTATGGTGAACAGAGCCATGGCGATGGCCACCCTTGGCGTCGTGGGCAGCTCTGTCAATATTCCCCCTTTCTGTTTAAGTAGATAAGATTTGAGTGTGCGATGCGCCCGTTTTACGATACCTTGTCCCTGGGGGTTATAAGGCAGGCCAGTAATGTGGGTGACCTGTATCTGTGCACAGAATTGCTTAAACTTTTGAGAAGTATAGGCCGGCCCATTATCTGTTTTTAAAGATGTGGGCTTGCCCCAAGCATTCCATGCCTCAAGGCAATGTTGAATGACATAAGAGGTTTTTTCTCCTGTAAGTGGTGTGGCATGAATAATGCCAGAGCATGTGTCAACTGACACATGCACATACTGAAGTTTTCCAAAGGCAGTGATATGAGTTACGTCCATCTGCCATATTTGTAAGGGCGTAATCCCTCTGGGGTTTATGCCAGTGTGTCTGATAGGAAGAAACTGGCAACAATTGTGACATTGGGTTACAATGTCGCGAGCCTCTTTTCTGGTAAGTGAAAAACGTTTGTGCAGGGTTTTAGCTGTAACATGAAAATTGTCATGAAAGGTTTTAGCGGTCTGCAACGGGGAGGCAAGAGCTACCGCAGCAAGCTGCGTAGCACGATCAGCCAGGTCATTGCCCAAACTCATTGGGCCTGGAAGCCCCGAATGTGCTCTTATGTGTGTGATAAAAAATGGAGCTCTCCTATTTAGTAAGCAATCCTGTATCCTCTGGAAAAGAGCTGCCATTGTACTAGTAGGTTTTATAATTTCAGCGGCCTCTAATAATTTAACAGTGTTAACCATATAGGTAGAATCAGAAACAATATTAAGGAGACAAGGAAATCTTTGAAGAACCTCTAAAACCACTATACATTTCATCATCTGGGGCGAGGTGGCAGAAAAGTTTTTTGTATATATTTTAGAACCTACAACATAAGCTCCCACATCATTCTTGGAGCCATCTGTATAAACTGTCATCCCGTCTTTTAGCGGGGCAGAAGACGTAACTCGGGGAAACATAATGGGATGACATGTAGCGAACTGCAGCAGAGGGTGTTTAGGATAATGATTATCAATTTTTCCTGAAAAGGTGGTAACCAAAATGGCCCAATCGTCAGAGGCGGCGGCCAAGGTTTGTACCTGAGAGGAGGTATAGGGAATTATCATAACCTCTGGATGCTTGTCAAAATGACTAACAGACATTTTAAGGCCTTTAAGGGCAATTTGAGCTATAGCGGCGGGATATCATTCGATACTTTTGTTAGGAGAAGCATGCGGATGGATCCACAGTAACGGTCCATCCTGCCATAACATAGCGGTGGGTAGCTTTCTTGTTTTAAACACATAAAGAGCAAATGGTTGAGTTTTATCAATATGGCACAGCTGTGCCTCCTTAATGGATTCCTCCATTAGCAACAAGGCTGCTTCTGCTGCCGGCGTCAAGGCCCGAGGGAAGGTAATATGAGTATCCCCTTCCAAGATATCAAACAATGGCTTTAAATCAGCGGAGGGGATTTTTAAGAATGGTTGCAGCCAATTAATATCTCCTAACAACTTTTGGAAATCATTTAACGTTCGCAAATCATCCCTATAAATCTTTATTTTTTGAGGCAGAATCTTTTCAGGAAGAATAACAGAACCTAAAAATTGGCCAGTATCTGCAATCTGGACCTTCTCAGCGGCTATTTGAAGACCCCATAGCTGTAAGCTTTTAACGAGCAGCGGGTAGGCTTCCTTTAGGACCTGTAAGTCCTCATGACACATAAGTATATCATCCGTGTAATGAACCACGAGCAAACATGGAAACCGTTCACGAAGCGGTTTAAGAGCCTCCTGCACAAACATCTGACAAATGGTCAGACTGAGACACATACCCTGAGGTAGAGTTTTCCATTGAAAACGTTTATCAGGCTCTATATGATTAATTGAAGGAACAGTAAAAGCAAAGCGAGGCCTATCAGCAGGATGCAATGGAATAGAAAAGAAACAATCCTTAATATCTATTATTACCAGACTCCAATTTTTGGGCAAAGCTGAAAGCACTGGGAGTCCTCGCTGCACAGGCCCAAAGAGGTGCATTTGTTCATTAACGGCTCTCAAATCATGCAGCAAGCGCCACCTTCCGGATTTCTTTCTAATGACAAAAATGGGTGTATTCCATGGAGAGGTGGATGGTTCTATGTGTCCCAGAGCCAACTGCTCATTAACTAGCTGATTTACTGCTTCCAGCTTTTCAGAAGTAAGTGGCCACTGGGGAACCCATACGGGGGTCTCTGTTTTCCACGGTATGGGCCGTGCTGCCCCAGTGGCGCCTAGGAAAAACCCAGGCCCTGTTTGCTGATATTAGGTTTAGGATTTATTGGCTCCTGTATTCCCTGCTGGGAGCGACCCAAGCCCTTTCCTGGCCTATGACCCATTTTGATCATTATATCTTGGGCCTGAGATGAATATGCATTAGATAAGGTCAATCCCATGCCCTGCATCACGTCTCTTTCCCATAAGTTGACCGGCAGGGGGAGGACATATGGTGTAAAATATCCTGACTGCCCTTCATCTGTTTCCCAGGTTAGTCTGGTAGAGCTAATGGTGGGGTTTGCACTGTAGCCCAAGCCCTGTAGGGCATGAGACGACTCAGTAACTGGCCAGGACTGTGGCCACCAGCGCGATGAGATAATACTTTTGTCCGCGCCGGTGTCCAAAATGCCTTCGAAGCATTTACCATTGACCCAAAGGGGCAGTTTGGGTCGATCTTGAAGGCTAACAACCAAGTAGGCTGAATCCTGTCCTGTTGACCCCATTAATTTATTTTCCGGCCTCTGGTGGATGTCTGCCGGGAGAAGCAGTAACTGAGCTATCCTGTCTCCTTTACTGATGGAAAAAACTCCACTAGGGCAAGAGCATAGGGCTTGTATCTCAGCAGTGTGCTGACTATCAACGAGACCTGGGTGGACGATTAATCCCTGTAGGGTAAGCGAGCCACGTCCTAAAAGCAGGCCCACGCTTCCAGGGGGTAGGGGCTCAGGCAGCTGCACAGGGACGGGCTGTACCCCCATTTGAGGCATCAATAAGAAGTCGGTGGAGGCACACAAGTCCATTCTTGTTCTGCCTCCGAGGGTCCCTCGGTCGTTGCCCTGACGAACTTGTTCCCATATTTTTGGGGGCCCTGGGACCGAGGGCCCGTCATCCCGTTTTTTGGATCACCAGTCTGTGGGTTTCCTAATGGTGGGAGGATCTTACCATGGGCATCCCTAACGGAGCGGCAGAGCTCCGCCCTATGATAACCTTTACCACAGCGTGAGCAAAGCGTAGGGGGCGCTCTCTCCTTTCCTGATGACCTATAGTCCCTTTTTAAGTGTCCTGGCTTCCCGCATTTAAAGCAAACTCTTGCGTCTGGCCCTTTAAAAGGGCGTTGTTGTGACCACAAGATGGCTGCAGCCAAACCTGTATTCGTCAGGGGTCCTCCTAGTTCTCTACAGACCCTGAGCCAGTCCTGTAGCCCTTTATTTTTCCTAGGGGCTATGGCGGCACGGCACTCCTGTGTGGCTTGCTCAAAGACGAGCTGCTGTATTAGGGGCGTGGCCGTATCAGTATTGCCAAAAATGCGTCCTGCTGCCTCAGTCATTCTTGCCACGAAATCTGAAAAAGGCTCCTGAGTCCCTTGTATAATCTTGGTGAGCGGAGTGCTCCCTTCTCCCTTTTTTTGACAAGGCTTTCCATGCTCTTACAGCTGTATCGGCTATCTGGTGGTAGGCGCCGTAAGGGTAGTTTGTCTGGGCAGCGGCATAGTGCCCTCGCCCAGTCAGGAGGTCAAATGTCCATTGCTGTTGTTTTGGAGTTAAGGCCTGAGCGTTAGCTCTGGCTTGTTCCTGGGCTGCCTCGTGCCACAGCGCTTTCCATTTCAAATATTGACCCATGCTGACGAGCGATGCTTTTGCAATTGCTTTCCAGTCCGCTGGAGTCATGGCAGACGAGGCCAATCTGTCCAACTGGGCTAAGGTAAAATTAGCAGTCACTCCATACTTTCTGACTGACTCTGCTAACTCTTTGATTTGGTTGTACTCCACAGGCGCATGTATTCGCCCGTTTTCCCCTTCATAAATGGGGAAGGCAAAGTGTAGCTTTTCCTTGACCTTGTCAGGGATACATGAAAAGGTCTTTGGCCCAAGGCGTTCCTCATAAGGAGGCTCCGAAGGGGCAATTGGGGGAGGGCGTAGCCTATAAGGAGGCGGATGGGCCGTTTGAGATAACCTCATGGCCCTGCCGCTGGCTAATTCTACTTCCTCCTCTGTATCCAGTTCTCCTACCTCTTCTCCTGAGCCAGAACTTTTGTGCTCACTTTCATGGTCACTTTCAAGGTCATTTTCAATCTGCAAACTACTGTTCTTTCCTTTTTTCTTATTATTGATATCAGAAAGCTTTTGGCCTTGTGGGCCAATGTTCTCCCCCATTTTTACTTTTTTAGAATCATTGGAGGGTCCTCTTTTCTTAATTTTTTTTTTCACGCGCGCGTCTAACCTCCCACTGCATTCAGTTTTTGATATTCTGTCCTGAATTTTTTCCGCCTTTGCAACAACCACTTGGCAAGATTCATCTTTTAAGCAATTTTTGGCGGAAAATAAGAGAATTGCTAAGATAAGTATCAAGGCCTGTATGAAACCTTCCCAATGCGGAGACAAGTCAAGCTCAAAACCGAAAAATCCAGGAGCAGACATTACCTCTCTGATTATGTAGACCCATAGTTCTGAATCCTTTCTGAATCCAAGAGATCCCCGTAGGTGTGGTGGTCAGGATTTCTCGGCGTCCTGGGTTTCAGCACTAGTTGTCCCACGCTATCCTCGCCAGCAAGAACCACGCGGAACACTAGGATCCTTCTGCAGGAATGGCTTTAATACCCCTTGGGAGAGTGAGCATCAGCCAACATGGCCGGGGACCCAGATAAGATGGAACCCATCCCTTATAAAGGAAACAGACCCTGCTTCGGACGTGTCACTCTTGGATTGGTCAATTGTCCATAATCCCAGGTGAATGCCTCGGGAGTAGGCGGGGACACTAGTGGAAAAATACCAACACATGTGCGTTCATCTGGCGGTGAAGCCGGATGTCAGCGCCATCTTGATGATGGAGAATGTGGCTGCGGCCCCCCACACATAACCATTGGTGAGAACGGCTACTGAAGTCTCCCACTATCAACATGTGAGGGTCAATAGGCCATTTAAGATTTAGTAATGCTTCTTTTACAAATGTGGGTGTCCTTGCATTGGGCACAGATGTTGAGAATTGAATGTCATCTTTGATCACTATGAAGTGTCTTTTCCCATGTCTTTTGATTAATTTTGATTTGGAGTCTATTTTGTTAGATATTAAAATAGCTACACAAGATTGCTTCTTAGGGTCATTCGCTTAGAAAATCTTTTTTAACCTTTCTTATGGTGATTATTTTCTTTATGCTAAAACAAATAAAGCTTGCCTGAAGATCAGAGGACGAAGCTAGTCACTAGTTAACCATCGAGGTCTGGAGGTCTGTACTGACAGACAAGAAGTGATATGACTGGGTGGAGAGAGGTATAGAAGGTGGGAGGAGACAGGAACTCATCCTCTATTTGGGCTGAGAGTTGCAGGGGTAAGAACTAGTGACTGCTGATCTACTCTGATCTTTCAGCATCCACCCACTAATGCCTGACTCCAGGTTTTATTGTTAATACCAATTAGAACTGATGCAACACTTGTTACTCTGAAGTAATGTCTATCCTTGATATTGAGGTGTGTTTCTTGCATGCAGCAGAAGGATGGATCTTGTTTTCACATCCATTCTGTTAGTCTGTGTCTTTTTATTGAGAAATTTAGTCCATTAATATTGAGAGATATCAATGACCAATGATTGTTAATTCTTGTTATTTTGTTGTAGTTGATGGTGGTAGATTGTGTGTGTGTGTATGTGTGTGTGTGTGTGTGTGTGTGTGTGTGTGTGTTGCCCCGGCCCAACGGAGACCCTAGAGGGGGAGTGAGAATGGGATGGGATGAGAGGCACGAGAGATGGAGACAAGACAGGATTCTGATCAAGTCTCATTTATTCAAGGGAATAATCCAGGTAAATATAGGGTAAGGGAAAGGAGGAAATTCTCCTTGTATATATGAAAAACTAAGCAACTTACTAGGCAACCTAACCATGGTCTAATGGTTAGGCAGAAAGTGTCTAACTGCAACATGCAGAAAAGTCAGAATGTTCAGAACACGGGAACAATGGAACAATAACTACTTGCAGAGTTAGTATTTGACAGATCAGAAGAGTAGGAGAAGCCAAGTGCAACAGGGTGGGCAAAACTGATTCAGGGAGCTGTAAGTCTTCCACAGGGTGTGTGCATGTGTGTGTTTTCCTTCTTTGGGTTTTGCTGGTGTGAGATTATCTATTGACTGTGTTTTCTGGGTGTAGTTAACTTCCTTGAATTGGAGCCTTTCCTTCTGTATGGCTGGATTTGTGAAGAGATACTATTAAATTTTGACTTTATCATGGAATATCTTGTTTTCTCCATCTATGGTGATTAAAAATTTTGTGGTTGTCTGATCTGATATCTGTGGTCACTTAGAATATACAGCACATCTGTTCAGGCCCTCTGGCTTTGAGAGTCTCCATTGAGAATTCAGGTCTTATTTGAACAGGTCTGCCTTTATATGTTATTTGGCCTTTTTCCTCTTGCAGTTTTTAATATTCTTTGTTTTGTGTTTCATGTTTCAATTATTATGTGGCAACATGACCTTGTTTTCTGGTCCAATCTATTCAGTGTTCAGTATGTTTATTGTACCTTTATAGGAATGCAATTCTTTAGGTTAGGAAAATTTTCTTCTATAGCTTTGTTAAAAATATTTTCTATGCCTTTGCACTGGGAATCTTCTTCTTTTATTTCTATTATTCTTAGGTTTGATCTTTTCATAGTATTCCATGTTTCCTGAATGTTTTATGTTAGAAATTTTCTTTGACTGATGGATTTCTTCCAGTGTATCCTCAATCTCAGATTATTGATTTCATCTCTTGTCTTCTGTTGGTAATGACTGCATCTTTAGTTTCTGTTCATTTACCTAGATTTTTCATTTCCAGAATTCCCTCAATTTGTGTTTTCCTTATTTCTTCTTTTTTCATTTTTAGGTCTTAAACAGTTTTATTCAATTCCTTCAACCATTTTTCCCCCAATTTTCTTGACATTCTTTAAGGAATTTAATGATTTCCTTCAATTTTTTGATTATCTTTCTCTCAATTTCCCTAAGTGATTTATTCATTTCTTCTTTAAGGACCTCTATCATCTTCATAAAGTTGGTTTTAAGGTTGCTGTCTTGTGCTTCAGTTGTGTTGGAATATTCAGGGCTTTGCTTAGTTGGATGGCTGAGCACTGGTGGTAACATGTTGCCCTGATTGTTGTTGATTGTGTTCTTTTACTGACATTAGATTAGACATCTGCATTAGGAGTGATTACTGGTTTAGGCGCTGATTTCTGGATTTGTATTTCATGGATGAGTGTTTTCTTCCTTGGTTTCTCTTTCCTCTGCCATCTTCTGACTAGAGTGATCTGTGCTTGAGTAGAGGGTCTCTGCCCACGTTGGCTGAACTTCTGATGGCTGGACATTGGAGTTCCCAGTTTCAAGCTGGGACTGGAGTTGTGGCTAGAGGTTGTCTTACCTGATTTTCAGGGAGTGGGCCAGGCTCAGGTGGGGTAGGATGCTTTCACCAGAGGTGTGGTTCAGGATATGGTGACAAGGAGATGAGGTATGTTTTGGCTATGCTAGTTGAGCACGGGCGGCTTGGGAGGCAGTCCACACCTGTGTAGGTGGAGGCTGCTTGTCTGTTTCCCAACTTCCCAGACCTGAAATAATCACACAGATACTATATGGATTACAACACTGCTTAGCCTACTAGATTAAGATTCTTATTAACTAACTCTTACATATTAAATTAACCCATTGCTATTATTTTATATTTTACCACGAGTCTGGTGGTTTACCAGTAAGGTTCTGGCTGGTAGCCTCATGTCTTTCTCCTTAGGTGGCAGCATGGTGTCTCACTGACTCCACCTACTTTCTCCTTTAGCTCTGCTTGGCTCCTCTAGCTCTACTAAACCATTGGCCGAAGCAGTTTCTTTAATAAGCAATGGTAATAAAACATACTTAGAGCATACAGAGGGGAATCCCACATCATACCTGGTGTCAGGATGCCAGAGTGGCCTCTGGTGGCGTAGGAGGTTTCTAGCAGGTAAACATTCTTACTTATGAGTTTATTCTGGTGAACTTCCTGTTGTGATTTGCCCCTTTCCGCACACAACAGTTTTCACAATTGTATATGAGTATTTACACAACAGAGTACGTCTTCTATAAAATGAGGAAGAAATGTAATGGGTGATCTGTGGTCGTTTAAGAAACTCCAAAAATAACTGAGATACAACTAATACTTTTAATAGTTCCACTATTTCAAAATGTGTTTTTTGATTGGGAAAGGGAGAAAAGAAAGAAATAGTTGTTATATCAAGGGCCTGGAGGCTTAAGAGTTAACCTTAAGTTGTTGGGTTAAGAGCACATACCAATACCTGAGCAGTTCCCAGTACCCATTAGGGGCTAATAACTTCCTGTACCATGTGTTTAGGAATCTTACACCCCTTTCTTGTCTCCATGGACACCTGTGTATAGATACACATGAACAAAAATAAGTCTGTTTGTCTTGAGACAGGGACTCTACTTGCTCTGGCTGTCCCGATATCCCTTCATGGACCTCACGTTCGGAGCTCTGACTGCTGTGCATTCTTAGTGTTGATGTTAAGGATGTGCACCACCAGGCCCAGCTATTAGAAAATAAAAATAATCTTAGATTTCCTTTTTTGCAACCACTTCATGTTTCATTAGATCAGAAAATAAGCATTAGTAACTTCTAGATTCTTTTTCTTTGTTTGACTTAAAACAGGGTGTTATTTAGCTCTGGCTGTGCTGGAACTTGACTTGTAAACCAGGGCTGGCCTTGAACACAGTCAGAGGTCAGATCAACTATCTCTCTTCAGTGCGGAAGGGGTTGGGGAATCTGTTTTAATTTCTTTGTTTTGAGATAAAAGAGATATAAGATTATAAGGCACTGAAAGACAGGTGTTTAGTTCTTGTGCGGATAAGCTCTCCAAGGGATTAAAAACAGAAAACGTGGAGTCTGAGTTCCGCAAGAACTGAGTATCGGAAAATCCTGACCCTGTTTAGACTGTGGCACACAGTGAGATGATTTCCCTGAGAGTTGGGTTCGTTTTGCTTCCCTAATTAAGATCAAGTGTCCCAACTGCTGGGCCATTGTCTCCTGACCTGTTACCCAGATTAGTCGGTAGGGGGCCTCCTGGTGGAATGGCAAAGATTTAAAGCAAGCTTCTTTTGTAAAAGCCACTTCTGTTCGAAGTTCTCTTTAGCGTAGAAACGTCACACCAGGCACTCCCAATAAATTGTATCTGTGCCTAAAGCAATTTAATCAGACGCTCACACGTCTAAAAGCTAACTGCGGTTCTACATTTAACTTCAAGTTGGGCAAAAACGAATGAATGCAGGAGACGGCAATCAGCTAACCGCGATTCCCACAGTAACAGTTGAATCAAGAACACAGTTCACAGCCCACTGGACGCCACAGCCTATGAACACTGGAAACGTTAAGGACACGACAATGCTGCAGCCCTTCAGGGAGATAGGTGGTTGGCCCTGAAAAGGACCTTTGGAAAGCAAACGACAAAAGCGTGGGAAGCTCAGCCGCCGAAGCCATAGAGGGTGCGGCCCTGGCGCTTGAGCGCGTAGACCACGTCCATGGCGGTGACGGTCTTGCGCTTGGCGTGCTCCGTGTAGGTGACCGCGTCTCGGATCACGTTCTCCAGGAACACCTTCAGCACCCCGCGGGTTTCCTCGTAGATGAGGCCGGAGATGCGCTTGACTCCGCCACGCCGGGCCAGGCGGCGGATGGCGGGCTTGGTGATGCCCTGGATGTTATCGCGCAGGACCTTGCGGTGGCGCTTGGCGCCGCCTTTGCCCAGGCCTTTACCGCCCTTACCGCGACCAGACATACTTTAGCCAGAGAAGAAAACCCGACTGACGGGCCAAAGCCAGCAGGACTCTCTTATAGGGAGTGTGCGGACCGGAGTGAAAACAGGAAGCGCAGTGGCGGGAACTGCCCGTGTCTGGGGGAGGGGCTCTCAGCGTCAATTTAACGCTACAGATTATAGACGGAAACTACTCCCACCATCCATTAAAATTTTTCTTTAGTATTATTTGTATAGGACCATGCTTACTTAACTTACGTGTATCGAACAACGGAACAGTCAGGCGCGCAGTCAATGTTTGCGAGTTTTTAAAGAGCTTTTGACCATTTTTGTTCAAAGTGATCCCTGACGTGTCGGTATAAAACACAATTTATTAGAAAATATACAGAGGCACCGGGCGATGGTGGCGCATGCCTTCAGTCCCAGCACTCGAGAGGCAGAGGCAGGCCTGGTCTACATCTACAGAGTGAGCTGCAGGACACAAGAGAAGCCCTGTCTTGGAAAACAAAAGCAGAAAATTAAAAAATAAAATAAAGAAAGAAATATAAAGAAATTCCAGGCGGCTGGAGAGATGGCTCAGAGGTTAAGAACACAGATTGCTCCATCTATGATGAGATCTGGTGTCCTTTTCTGGTTTGCAGACAGTACACTGTATACATAAATAACTCTTTCAAAGGCAAGACTTTAGAACTTAGTTTTATATTTTTTACACTGTTTGGACATAAGTATGCTTTTTAACTTTAAAGATATAGTTTAAGGTGAAGGGTCTGAAGACAAGAATAAAAATATAGAAATAGAAATATAGACACTAAAGATTAGAAGGCAGAAGTTTAGGATGTAGGAAGAAGGACACATAAAGCTGTAAACCTAAGTAAACTATCAACAACTTTCCCAGCAGATCACAGATCAATCTTCACAGGGATTACTTTCTCGGATGCCTGGGAAATCTCCATCATGTTAGCTATTTACAACTGACTTTTTTATTACAAGGCCAGAGCATCTCCCTGTAAACTGAGGGTAGTGTCTTGACTGTCCTTAACAAACAGTAGGTGTGAACTGAGTTTAACCCTTAGGAGACAGAAATATGTGACCTCTGAGTCAGACACTGTCTCTGTTATGGGAGACTGGCACTACCAGAGGAGAGGCATGACCTCAGTTTGTACTCGGGGATACCAGGAGACAGTGGATAAATAAAAGAAGGCTTTAATGAGCTCTGATAATGAAAGTTGTAAAGTATGGCAGTCAATTTACCTAAAAATAATATGAAAGACTTTTCTTCTAAGTTCTCAGTCCAAGAATCCTAATTTATTAACCTTCTAGTGTTACAAGCAGCCCCCTTTCTGACGAATTGCTAAAGATATATGTTTTCTTGCAATTAGAGACTTTCGTTGTAGTCTCTCCTAAAACATATTTCATGATGGCTGCCTAATTACTCATGGACACTAGCACTCACTCCCCTCTTTAGGGTCTCCGCTGACCAACCCAAGGGTCAGGACAAGGTTGTAAAATTCTTTGGTTCAGGGATAATGCCTGGTGCCCCTGCTATAAAAAGGAGGTTCAAAAACCAGCCGTTTGCCACAGCCTAACAAACACCATTTCTGGCTGTGGTCTCAGCTAGCTGATAAGCTTCTGTGCCCCGCGGTGTTTTATTTTTATTTTTTATTTTTAAGTTTGCTTCTGGTTTTCCTAGGATCTGGTTTCTGGAATAAAGTTTGCTTCTGGTTTATTAGACTTGGTGGTGCTCTCATCTTTGCGCGTCCCCCCTGGACCCAACAAAGGACCGAATAATTAAATGCCAAAAAATAATCTCATTCATTCAGATTACACAGCACGGAGGCGGTGGCGCCCGCCTTCGATCCCATACAGACCTCCGAGGCAGAGGCAGAAGGATCTGTCCAGCTTGGTCAGCCCTAGCTACACAGAGAACCCCGATCTCGAGAAACAAAAAACACACAAACCAAGATTTATTAGGCCGGTGTGCTTTTATCCCAGCACTCCGGAGGCAGGGCCAGACGGATGTCTAGCTCGAGGTCATGGTGAACTCAGGGATAGACAGGGCTACAACTCTGAAACCTTGTCTCGGAAGGCAACTAAAGAAAAAAAAAATCCACAGGTTCAAAATTTAAAACGTATAAGTGGCCACCTGAGTGGCTACCACGACTGTCAATACTTATATTCTTTAACCACTACGGTTGAAACGGATGTTAAGTACACAAGAAAGGATAAATAAAAGTACGAATTCGCGGGAAGTATTATGGTAAATCCCAGATGGGAAGCTGACAGGGAAAACTAGATAGACTAAATCTCAATTTGTGGTGTGTGCTTTTTTGCGTGTTTGAACAAGAGATCCGTCTGGCTTTGCTGTAGCGTACTGAGAGAAAATGCGTGCAGCATCATCACCCGGCTTTTTAAACAGGTCCACAAATATCGCAGCACCGTTCCTAGGACATAAACCGCCAACATGTTAAGTTAGAAAAAACAACAGTGAACTTGCATGTAAAAGTGTCACTGTATAAAATGTTCAGCGCTTTAAAAGACATTGTAGATGGCTCTGAAAAGAGCCTTTGAGTTTGAAATTTCCGAAAGTTCTGGTGATTTTTCACATTACTTTCCCTTGGTTTTGTGGCTGCTCTCGGTCTTCTTGGGCAGCAGCACCGCCTGGATGTTGGGCAGGACGCCGCCCTGCGCGATGGTCACGCGGCCCAGCAGCTTGTTGAGCTCCTCGTCGTTGCGGATGGCCAGCTGCAGGTGGCGTGGGATGATGCGCGTCTTCTTGTTGTCGCGGGCCGCGTTGCCAGCCAGCTCCAGGATCTCGGCCGTCAGGTACTCCAGCACGGCCGCCAGGTACACCGGGGCGCCGGCGCCCACCCGCTCCGCGTAGTTGCCCTTGCGGAGGAGACGGTGCACGCGGCCCACAGGGAACTGCAGGCCGGCCCGGGAGGAGCGGGTCTTGGCCTTGGCGCGAGCCTTGCCGCCCTGCTTGCCGCGTCCAGACATCTTGAGTAGAAAACAGCCGTTAGCAACTGTGTAGTTGAAAGTGGCAAGAGCTTGGCTCTTATAGTTTTCTCTGGGCGCGAAAAAGAACCCTTCCGATTGGCTGTCTTCTTCATTTTATTTAGACCAATGGGAAGCGTTTGTGCCATTGCGTATTTCTATTGGGCCATACTCCTGATGACATCGCCCAAATATTACCCAACCAGAAATGTGCTATTCTAAGCCTCATTTGAATAACGCCTTATAAAAAGGGAAGACAAGAACCACTCGCTGTTACAGTTCTATGCTGTGTCAATATGCCTGAACCGGTGAAGTCGGCTCCCGCCCCGAAGAAGGGCTCCAAGAAGGCCGTGACCAAGGCGCAGAAGAAGGACGGCAAGAAGCGCAAGCGCAGCCGCAAGGAGAGCTACTCGGTGTACGTGTACAAGGTGCTGAAGCAGGTCCATCCCGACACCGGCATCTCTTCCAAGGCCATGGGCATCATGAACTCGTTCGTCAACGACATCTTCGAGCGCATCGCGGGCGAGGCGTCGCGCCTGGCGCACTACAACAAGCGTTCGACCATCACGTCCCGGGAGGTCCAGACGGCCGTGCGCCTGCTGCTGCCCGGGGAGCTGGCCAAGCACGCCGTGTCCGAGGGCACCAAGGCCGTCACCAAGTACACCAGCTCCAAGTGAGCGCTCTGACTCCAACCCTAAAGGCTCTTTTCAGAGCCACCTACACTTTCAACAAAAAAAGTTGTTGCACTCGCGTCTATTTGTCGGGGACGTGTGGACGTTAAGTCCTTTTCTTTTAGCGTTCAACCAGTCTCCTGTGAGATCCTGTGGGTTTGCCGGCACCAAGTGTCTACAAGGCTCCTGCTCAGACGCTCGGTTTCTTATACTTTTCCAAAAGGTGAAGGAAAACAGAATAAGGAAAAGGCGGCAGGTTAGTTCCTGGGCGTCCGTTAGTTACTGGACCCGTGTTGAAAACTTGTTGGCTAATCTAAACAAAACTAGGGCAGTGAGTGAGGCAGCTGCGGTCTTTTTCCTTAAAGGGTTCGTTCTGGGGGCAGGAAAATCTTATTCCGGAAGAGAGAGCATAAAAATGAACATGCGAGCACTAAATATTGACCTTTGACCAGGGAATATTATAGGCGAGTGGGTTCCCATATTGATATTTTCAGAGTAAGATGTTTTATGTAGCCTCACAAACCGTAAGTATTTCAGTCAAGAAAAAGATCTATCGAGATAAGTTTTTGCTTGTTACTTAGCAAGATGCAGGTATAAACTTAACAACAACAACAACAAAGCCTTACAATTTAGGTTGGCTTAGGAATGGGAATGGAAAGACTAGCTTTAGGCCCCAGCTTTATTGCCCACTGGGGATTCGTCTGTAGAGTGATTGACTACCCTCTTAGCACATCATACACCTGGAAAGAATAGGAGAAATCAGCGGGTTTTTGGTTAGATTGTTTGTTTTTTAATGACCAGTATGTTAACGTCTCATTTTCTCCCAATTAACGACTTTTCAAGGTGTTAAAGCACATTTTTTTAATGTTTTTCTTGCTACCACCAAAGCCGCCCGTATTTCCTAAATAGTAGTTTGCTATCTAGTAGACACATTGCTTTCAATATCTATTATTCACCTAATAAACATGGTAAGATAGGAATGAGAAATCGTTAATAAGCCTGCCTGACCATTATTTTCAGCTATTGTTGGTGGCCTGTAAGTTGATTAAAGAGAAAAAGGAATCTTAAAAGAAACTTTGAAGGAGAATTTAGTAATGTCTGTTGGACTTAAGAATGTATGTATGTGTCCTTCATTCCCTGAAATTCTGTTAGAAATTTACTGCTTTTGAAAATAGTAGTGTGGTGCTGGTGCACATACCAGTTTTCGGAAAGCAGAGGCACATGAATCTGAGAGTTTGAGGCCAGCCTGGTCTACAGAGTGGGTTTCAGGAAACCAGGGCTAGACAAATCCTGACTCAAAAAAAAAAAAAAAAAAAAAAAGGAAGTTTCTTTAGGGTGGGTTTTTGTTTTTGTTTTTGCTTTTCTTTGTTTTTCCTTTTAGCAACATAGTTTGTAAATCAAAAGACTAAAAGCAATCTGATGCACAGCAAATTGCAATGCACATTCTGTTTGGTGGGAAAACAGGTACAAAACAGGTCCCTTAGTACAAAATTAGGCTAGATGACGATTTTTAAAATCCTTTATAGTCACAATGTCATTTCATTTTCTGTTTGTTTTTTGGGACAGGGTTTCTCTGGAACTTTCTTGCTCTGTAGACAGGCTGGCCTCAAACTAAAGACATGCACTTGCCTCTGCCTCTCTGTTGCTGGGATTCAAGGTGTGTACCTGTACTCTAGATCACGGGACACGTGTGCTCAGTCAATGACATCAAGAAATTGCCCGAGTTTGCAGAACTAATAAATAGAAACTCCTTTAAAAAAACAGTCTTCAGATTCAGAACACACTGCTTAAGTGATGAGTGTCTCCAAGATGCAAGACAGTATAAAGCAGGTAGTAGCACTGTGTGCCTGTGTATGTTTGTAGGGATGTAAACCGCTCTGGAAGTGATAGAGGATGCTTTCTGGCAAAAAAGGAAGGGGAAAGGTCCTTTGCAGCCACCTACTTCCCAGGCATTGGTTTGAGACTTAGGAACTATCAGTGTGTCTGCTTCCCTAAAACAAAGAGAAGTTGATAATACTCTTTTTATGTAGATGTGGGCACTTCTTTTGCTAAGAACAGAGACCTCCAGTAAGGAGGAAATCCTGTTTTACAACCAAGCCTGAAGCCAGGGTAGAAGGAAGTGAGATCTACTGGAAGATGTGGTAAGGAAAGGGAAGGGATAATATCCCGTTAAGGAGATAGATACCACTAATAGCCCTCCCTCAACAGACTCATGGATAAACCAGTCTGTCCACTGGAGTGCTACCTGGGAAATCATCACTTCCTCTTCCAGTCGCCCAGTTCTCCTTGCCCCGACACTGGGAGCATTCTGTCTCTTTAGTGAGACCCTCCACCTCACCCCTGCAGACTGCCGCTGGTGAGCCTTTCCACTTTCTTTGCTTTGTCTCTGTCTCCCCCACCTCCACCTTCTCCTAGAGGTGCCTGCTGTGGTGTTCACTGTCTCGGAAGTCAATAAAATTTCCTAGAGTTTTTTTCTGGGTCAACTTTAAAATTCTTTTATATGTGAGATCAAGAACCTGCACAGGGGACCGTAAGTTCCCTCCTGACATAAGAACACTAAATAAATTGTTTTCTTCTCCTTCCCCACCCCTTGTTTTGAGACAGTTTCTTGTTATGTAGCATGCATACTTGGGAGCAGAGCTGTCTATCACAGAAGCAAGGGCCTAAAACCTGACCTTGTCATTTCGGCTGTCTGTCATAATGATGTTCCTTCGGCATCCATTTTCACAAGCAATATGGAACAATCCAATATGTCAAGCAGACTTAATTAGGAAGCTTGTGTCTGAGAAATGCATCAGGGATACTAAAACCTACAAGAAATAATAGTGAAGAAGCTGGAGAGATAGCTCAGCAGGTAAGAGCACCTGCTGCTTTTCATAAGGGCCCACCTTCGGTTTCCAGCACCCTTGTCAGGTGTCTCACAGTCACCTATAAGTCGAGCTCTGGGGCATCCATTCAACACCCACTTCTGACGTAGGACACCTACACACATGGCACACGTTCACTCAGATACACACAAAATAAAATGGAAAATCCAATAATCAGCTGTACCAAGTAGGCTTTATTAGGATGTTGTATCTGAGGAATATAATTGAAATTCTAAAACCTAAAAGAAATTCTAGTGAAAAAGGCTGATTATTAATGAACATTTTCATAATTCTGTAATATGAGTATAACTTGACTCAGCCATAGTGAATACTGAATACACTGCAGCTTTCTGTTTCTTTATAAAAATCTGAAGTTTGGGGGGTGGCAAGGTGGCTCAATGGTTAAGACCACTGACTGTTCTTCCAGAGGACCCACATTCCATTCCCAGCACTTAATGGCAGCTAGTAACTGTAACTCCAAAGACTGATGCCCTCACACGGACCTATATCTGAGCAAAACACCAATGGGAATAAAATGAAAATAAGTTGTTAAATAAAATATAATGAGCCCATCATAAAAAACAAAATGAAAAAAACTTGGGATTTTAAGTGTGTCAACTACACACATGCACGTGTATCTAGTTAAACTTGTTGGAATTTCTACTTTATGTCATTTTACATTTGGAATCATGATTTTTTTAATATCTGAAAGCCATCAGAGAGGCTAGAAAGAGTTGAAATAATGTGTATTTTCACAAATACCATAACCAAATTCTAACTCTTTGCCCTTCATATCTGAAGAAGGAAACAGGAAAAAAATAAATTTAAATTTAAAAACAAAAACACATTTGAGGGTATACAACATCGAATTCCTCTGTGGTATTCCCTAAAATTCACTCAACAGAACTTGGAAATTTCAGTTCAGTTCAGAGTCTCAAGAGTAATGACCTGGAATCTCGGTGTTTGTATGGACAGAGATTAGGGCCTTAAAATTTCAGGTGTGTAGAAACTGTCACAGGAGGAAGAAGACAAGGAAACCTGCAGGTGTGACTAAGCAGATGACTCTAACCCTCCAAAATGTGGCCCTCATAGCTTCCTGTGCCTCTCTACGAAATGAGGCAGAAGTTACAACTTTCAGACCTTTGGTAACAAAGGGCAAGCGCCTGAAGACTCAAGGCCACAGAGGTGGTTGCCCAAGTACACAGACAAAAGTCACTTTGACCACTATGCGGTCATGGACAATTCAAATGGAAGGTGTTGCTTTAGCTGCAGTGAAGGGGTAGAGAACCATCCTGTTTTCAGGAAGCTTTATGATTCAAATAGACAAATTCTACAACAGGAAAATAAGTAGATAGTAGAGATTAAGGCAAAAAGAACGAAAGTGGAGGTACCCTACAGAGGGGTGACACCCCTCCCAGAAGCCATAGGTGTCTGAAAATAAAATCCCAAGCCAAACGTGGGGTACATCTACTTGAGTTGCCAGTCTGAGGTGTACCAGAGACTGTTCTTCCACCAAAAAAAAAAAAAAAAAAAAAACTGCTTTTGGTTGCCCACCAAAACTTCATGGTGACACCTGACTTGTACAGCCAGATATGCCCATGGCATATCTTGTCACAAATATCATGGGGAAAACCTGCCGTTTTCTGATTGGATTTGAGGCTGGCTCCACAAGAAGAAAAACATCACATGCCTCATACTTAAAATCTGGCCAAGAACCCATCATTAGGGAGCTCAGAGGCTCCAGGAGAGAACCTAAAATTATTAATTTTAATAATATTATTCAGTAAATGGACATAGGGTTAAGCTGCCCTCTAAATCCTAACTTCCTACCCATAGATTAGTGCAGCTCTCAGACCTCAGCAGAGAAGTTTCTTTGTGCAGTGGACGGGGTTAACACAGAAACTCAACGAGTTGTCAAAATACAAAGGCTGTGTGCCAGGGAAGTGCTCAGCCCCAGGTGGAACATCTCTCTTGCACATATAACTAAGACTCAGGGACCACCAGCGAAGAGGGGCAGGAAGGATGCAGTGTCTTCTGGGTACAACAGGGCGGCTACACTCAGGAACTCAGCCTGCACAGGATCTAATCCAAGGGGATTCTGAGCCCTCGCCCCTCAGGAGGTGAACAGTGGGGAGCTTCTCGGAGAGGGACAGATTTTTATTAAGGTATGACCCCTGTAGGTTAATCACACTCGAAAACATGGCCCCACACCTAGGAGCATATGGATAGTAAAGATTGGATTGATGGGTTATTTTTTAAAGTAGAGCATGCAAAATTTCGGGAGTAAGGAGGTGAAAGTGGACTTGTACAGATTCAGGCAGAGGGGTAAGGAATAAACATGACCCAAGTGCACTGTATGAAATCCTCAAAAACTAATAAAACTATTTTTAAAAGTAACGGTTTGGCCATTTTAAAACAAACAAACAAAAAGAATACTACAGGGTGTATACTGAAGTATTTTCTTAGACCAAATCATAATCCTATGCTAAATTTAAAAATAAAAATTCCACTCTTGCAGACCCAGAGCCCACAGTATTGAAACAGGTTTCATCAGGAGTCTGTAGCCTCTGAAATTCAATGATCCATGGGGAGTGTGGGGGGGGGGGGGGTAGGCAGGAATGAGAAGATGGTGGATCAGTACTATCTGGCAACACAGTGAATATTTAGATACAGTTACTGTTTGGGGCCTTCTTCTGGCTCCAATTACATATCAATCCAAAACTTGCTGATTTAAAAACCAGCATGTATCATAACCCTGGATTATTTTGTATCATAATCTGAGATTAGCATGTATCATAACTCTGGATTTTCTTGTATCATAATCCCAGATTCTGGAGTCAGTGATTAGGACAGAACACAGCTGGAATCTGGGAGACTTGAAGACTCAGGTAGAAAGAGACTTGAGCTCACATCAGATCTGCCCACGCACATCTGGCAACTGATGTTGATTGTACTGGAACCCTCAGAAGGGCAACCCACCGCTACAGAGACAGAGTCACATTTGCCATCTGATAGTTCACGTTTGAAAAAATGGGTTCCCAGGACATCTAGTTTGCAGGTGGGAAGCTTCATTTCAGGATTAAAAAAAAAATGTCATAATATGTCCTACCCTGCATCTGAAAGGATGCTTCAGTGGAAGGCACAGTTGAACAAGGATTTCACTGCCAAACAGGATTCCCCAGAAACCTTGACAAACGTTCATCAAAGATGGAAGGGCAGGACTTCAGCCTCTTTGACCTTCTTGCCTCGCCAAAAGTGAAATGTCAATTTTATGCTCCAGAGACGCAAAACACCTGCCTCGAGAGGGCAGTAGAGTTTCAGTGAAAATGACCTTTAACATCTGCAGTCAGCGGTATCTCAGGGATGAGTTGTTTCCCCAGGAAAATCTCTCAGTAGGACAAGGAACCTGCTGACCCTGGGCTGTAATGATTAGTGGTCAAGCTTTGAATCTAGGGATCTGAGTTCATATCTTGGTGGGATCATCTAGGTTTTTATTATTGAGTAATATTATACCTTGGAACTAACTTACTTAACCCTAAACCTGCCCACCACACACTTTCACAAGCAGTGTTAGTTTTATCTGTCCTTAGAAATGCGAGCTTACATGTCCAAGCAGGCCCACAGTCAGAAATAAATACTGAAGGGGGCCTCCTCAATTGCTGGAAACCATGTTTTGGTGCTGAGTGAGAAAGGGCACATTCCTGGTGTCTCCTTGTTCCTGGAAAAGAATACTCATGTGCATTTTAAAGAAATGCCTATTTTTCCCCTGTTTTAGAAAGAATGTTCACATTATTTCCCCTAGGACTGGAGAACAGTATCTGAGTATTGATAACTATCTAATGAGAAAGCAAAGCACTCTGAGAAAAATATGCGCTCTCCTCCCAGACTCTACACTGTAAGGCACAGGTGGATCAGCAGTTGGTGGGCAGGCCACTGTGCCCAGTCACAGCTGCAAGTTTCTTAGGCTGTCTCTCAGATTCCAGTTAGGGAGAGCCTCGCAACTGAAGATCGCCACAACATAAAATCACAAACTTATTTAAAACTTAATGAGATCTTTTTGTTTTTTATAAGCCTATTGCAGGACTGCGTGGTTCCGTAGTGGTAACTCTGTAGACTGCAGCATCCTGATACAATGTCAAAGACTGGACCCAGCTGACAGGTCTTTCCCCGAGTTTGTTTTAATTGTCGTTCTCATCGAGAACTCCTTCCATTCCCCAAATATTAACTCTGACCTCCCAGTCTTTTTCACTGGGATCTGCACCGGTTTCCCATTATCTGGGCTTGGGTATCCATGCCATCTGGTTCCCCTTCTCACACTGCCTCAAAGTCTAATCTTGTCTTTTAGCTCGTCTTTCCCGGAGTGGCTCGCAGCAGGAGTTCGAGACCCCCTCTGGATGTATATGATTTTGCCTGTCTGCTTTGATCACCCGAGAACCTATGGTTGCTTATGTCTGTTTGGTTGGAAGTTATTCTGCTCCTTTCTTCCCAGTTTCCTTTGCCCCTTGCCTTCGCCTCTCTCCAAGTGCAGGTCCACTCACAGAACACATGTTGGAAGATCTCTACAGCTAGGAAGGTCTCCCTGGAGCTGAATTCCAACCATGACTGTGTCAAAGG
The DNA here is from genome assembly GCF_982192425.1 of Myodes glareolus. Classification (NCBI taxonomy): domain Eukaryota; kingdom Metazoa; phylum Chordata; class Mammalia; order Rodentia; family Cricetidae; genus Myodes; species Myodes glareolus. The sequence goes on from NC_142039.1 coordinate 39,944,547, forward strand.
TGAAACTGAGGTCTCTACTTTCCTAGTTTTGTTTAAGAACATACCTGTGGGAAGAAAAGCTCCTCTTAGCCACCACAGCCCTCCCCGCCCCTCCACCCTGCCCCAACCCGCATTCTTGGGCACCTTCCTGGAAGTCCACTCTTAGCTGTAGAAGGATCTACCCTGGCAGAAGCCAAACCTCTGGAAGACTCTAACCATCTGTGATTAAACTGAAGTTTGGGGGGTGTTTGCTTGTGGTTTTAGCTGTGCACCCAGTCAGCAAGGGCGGAGGGCACCTGTTTCCTTCTTCGAGGTACAGGAAGTAGACAGGGCCTCTGAACTACCTCTTCCTCTTCTGGTCAGTAAGTTTCCCTGTGCGTTGGCTCTCAGCAGGAGTCTAAGGGTGGTCCTGGAGACAGCAGCAGTACAAGTTCTGATGCTGAGGTCCCGGACGCCAGATCCAACGGTGGTATACTTTTGATCACCTACTCCACAGCATCAAGGATACGTATTGGCTTTGAACTGAATTAGTGTGTTCCCGGCTGGCTGGTTACGTTCAAGGAAAGGTTCAGAGCTTTTCCCATGAGTCTGAATCCCACCCGTCTTTTCTTAAGGACCTTTTCCTTTGTCTTCAACAGGGCTTAGCAGTTGCCTTGAAGGAAAACCAAAACGGAACCCAGCTGATTTCAGTTTCATTTGTTTGCTGAGGAGCGCGTTATCTACTAGAGGTGGCAAAATGCTCGGAGCTTGCCGGTGACCTGAAAGGCCAGGCTGTCCCTAAGTCAGGGAAATTCAGTATCTGCTCAAGCCCCTGTCGCTAGACAGGCGTCTACACCACTTCAGCTTCTCAGAGCAAAGCTGGTCAAATGCAGGGGAACATGCTGAAAGTTGGACTTCAGACAATTCATCTGGCCTCTCTAAATCCCTGCGTCAACTGAAGACCAGCCACATGTTTCATCGTTGTCCACCGCAACAAGCGCCAATTCAGAACCAGTATGCAATAGCCCCTAGAAAGTACGATTGCTTTTTCCCCTATATACAGTTACCCTAGTTAAAGGGATATAGGTCCCTCTGAGGAAGGACGGGAGAAAGGCTAGCAGTAAAACTTTCATTAAATATTTTAGCAAGAGCCCCCAAGGAGACCTGGCATTTTCTCCGTTTAGGGAATTCTGGGTCTGCAAACTGCGAAGAACCGGAGTTTATTTCTGTAAGGACAGAGAGTACAAAGGCTCAGCTAGTCTTCTTAGAATGTTAAAAACTTGGGCAAGCCAATAATGGTGGCTAGGTATCCCTCACTGTGGAAACCTGAGAGGACTGTGGTTGAAAACGATGCACAGGCGACTGCCTGTGGCAAATCGTGAAGATGGAGCCTCCATGTCCAATGCTTGGGAGCTGGGGACTAGCTGAATCGGAAGCGAGGCCAGCCCGAGCTACGGGGGAGGAATTGTTGCAAAATAAGTAAATAGACACAAAATAACACTATTATTTATGAGTTGGGCGTGCTTCAGAATTACTAAAGGGAGCACACCTAGGCCTACTGGGAGTGGGATTTGAACCCACGTGAGCATCCGCCCATTGGATCTTAAGTCCAACGCCTTAACCACTCGGCCATCCCAGTGCCAGTTGGGTCCTAAGCTAAACATATTTCTCTACTAAAATTGATACACCTGTGCTGAATCGTTTTTCCTGTAGACTTTCGTTGGAATAGGATGACTATGACGGCGAGTTTTTTCTACCGTGCTTTAAGAAATCGCTCTTCGTGATCACCTCTAACACTCTAGAAAAATCTTTATTTTTCCTGGTGGTGGGGAAGGGTCAGGAAATCTCCTGCTCCACAGGGCTGAGACTACAGGAGTGTACAACCACACGCTAAGTACACCAAGGCTGACCTCAGGGTCACAGAGATCTCTCTGCCTTTACCAGTCTAATAATGTTGGCACAAGATTACGCCAGCAGGCCCTAACCAAACCCAGGGATTGAGCAAGCTAGGCAAGGAGTATATTGGGTGCTCTACAATTTGAAGTTTTACTGCCTCCTGATGCTAGGATTACAGATGTGCCACTATGAACACGGTGTCGGTCGTTTGTTTGCTTGCTTGCTTGCCTGTTTGTTTTCGAGATACATCTGCTTTATGTTGGGGGCCAGTAGCTTCCATCTTAAAGAGCTGGAAATTCAAATTTGGAAGGATCTTCTTTGAAGATTCCGTACCCAAGGAACTGAACTCAAGAAATCTCATCTGTTGATGTTCAGATCATGTCACCCCAGTACCAAGTCCGGGTAAGGGAGGCTGAGAGCATTTCCCATGTGACACTGAGAAAACCGTAGGGTCTCAAAGGCAGAGAAGAAATGGATAACAGAAGGGCGATCCCCTCGTGCTTCACTAACTGAATGGGGCACATAATAAAGTCTGAGTTTGGGGAAGGAATTATGAGGGTCAAATTTGAACCAAACCCAGACCACCCCTCTCATGCCCTCTCCATGACCCCAAGTTCCCAAAATGAGTTGAACTTCACCCTGGGTATAACTGACAAGGATAATGTCACACGGCTAACAACAGCTACTAACCACACGCCTCAACCATGCTTGTTGTATTTTTAACTACTTTAATCTTCCATTCTGTACTTCCTGTCATCATAACCAATCAAACGTCAGCTACCGCAAGACCCTCTGACAAGGAAGGCTGTGCCCCATTGGTGGTTTTCCCTATATAAACTCTAACCTGTAAATGTCCAGGGCAGCTCTCCTCCACTCTTGGCACCAAAGTGCTGGACTAAGCCCAGGCCTGAAATCAACAAACCCCTTCGTGTTTGCATCAGATACCGGCTCTGTGGTGGTCTTGTTTGGGGGTCTCATGACACGGGCGCAAGAGAATTTTATAATATACTGTATTATCATAGACCATAGCCTGTGGAGCCTGGTGGTATATAGCTGGTTAAAGTACCTTTCTGGTAAAATGGAAGAACCAGGGTTTGTGTGCCAGTGCCACATTTTCCTTTCTCTGCAGGTTTTAGGTTCTAGGCAAATTCTTATCACTGAAGGTAACTGAGATTTGTGCCTAATGAAACAGCTTGGCCATCAGTCTTCATGGCTGAGACACTTAGAAGCGGTAATGGACAGGACTAGCTAGGGACCCCCGTGACTGACTCTGCGGTATAGTGCAGAGGGTGGGGGTGAATTTGTATTTGGCTCACAAGAAATTATCAGCATTTATGTCAGAGACCTCCCACCTAGAGAATGAAAAGTGATTCGTGACGAAGCACAGAACCAACCAAGCCAAACAAACAAAAGATAGACGACAAAGAGAGACCTAAAACGTCTCGGATTGTCTCTTAGATAAGAAATTAAAAGGGTGGGGGGGGAAGGGGGTGAACCCTGTAATAAACTTTTAAAAATCATACTTAGTGAACGTGTGCGTGCATGCGTCTGTATGTGTCTGTGTGTAAAAGTGTGCAATAGCGTGTGTGCAGCAGTCAAAGCACAATGGGGCTACATATATTTCATTTGATACTGAAGCGTGTCTTTAAAGCGCTGCATTCTGCGAGCGCCTCCTCTCACTCCTCCGAAGTATTGCTGCACCAGCTGCCCGGCAGACGGGAACACAACCCCGCGTATCTTCAAACTTAAATCTTTCTTCTTTCCTCTGACAGGGTCTCACGATGCAGTTCTGGTGGCCTGGAAAGCACAATGTGGACCACCCTGCACCAGAACTCAGAGCGATTAAAGTGTGCGCGACTTCCTTGTTGGGTTTGTGAGACTGTGTCTCCTCGGCCAAGACTGATCTGCTGATCCGTGTGTAGCCCTGGCCTGACCACAACGGGGAGGCAAGCTCTTGGGTGTGTGCCACCATTCCAGGCAAGACTGGGATCACTGAACAGCTCCCCAGTGCTCACACTTCTTCTCCTAGTCATTGTGAACAGAGAACTGAACACTTTTAATTCGCTGGGCCGTGATGTTGTTCCACACCCAACAGAAAACATTGCTGAAAACAACAGATTGTTCCTCTTTGGAACAACCAACCACAAGAGTGCAAAACGAATCAAGTGGGGGTGCGAAGGCCTGTCCTTAAGGGACCCAACATATTAACACACAACAGTTTGCTGGGGAAAAAAAAAGATTTAAAAATAAGAAGAGGGCTGAAGAAATAGTTACTGATGCTCTTGGACCCACATTTAATCCCCAGAACCCACATGGTGATACGCACTGTTTGTCACTCCGGTTTCTGGGGACATGATGCCCTCTTTTGACTATTTGAGTCCTTGCAGCACGTGGTGCACGTACGTACACTGAGGGACACAAGCATACAGAAGTAAAAATAAATAAAAGAGACATTGTAAAGAAGAAAAGTCAGCGGTGGCTCGTGCCAGCAGCATTGGGGACACTGAGGCAGGATTTCAAGGCTACACGGCAAAACCCTGCTACTCCTTCCACAAAGGGGGACAACACTCTAGATGGAGGAGGAAGAGAAATATTTTCCTAATACGAGGCAAGAAAGCAATATAATTTTGTTCATGTTTTCAATTAGCTTTGCACTCGAAATACATTCCTATGGTTCAGCAGTGCAGGGTTTGCCCCTTCTTTTATCTCCTCAGTTTTCCTTACCACACTTCCATTTGCTTTGGTTGGGGGTGGTGGTGGTGCTTAGTTTTGTTTAGTTTAAAGACAGGGTCTTGCTATATACTCCAGGCTGACCTCTAACTCTCTGCAATCCTCCTACTTTGGCCTCTCATGTGCTGGAATTACAGGCATGCAGCATTAAATTTGGCTCACCCTCACCCTCTGTACAGGGTATTATATGAATGGCCTCAGGAATGTTAATCAAGAGCACACATAGGCAGATCTCTGCGAGTTTGAGGTTGGTCTCCAAGTGCTAGTTCCAGGACAGGCTCTAAAAAAATAAAAAATAAAAAAATAAAGAAACCCTGTCTTGAAAAAGAAAAAAGAAAAAGAAAAAAAAAAACAAAAAAACAAAAAAACACATAGGATAATCTGCATCCTAAACCAAGAAGAAACTCGGGGGAAGAAAAAAGAAATCTCTTGTCCTATTCTAATAGTACCATGGCAGAACTCAAGAGCTCCTTACTTGGGATAGGCTCCTACTAACCCACAGCCCACAGTGAGTGTTGTCCATGAGTCAATAAAAGCAATTTCAATTCCAGTGTATTCATTTGGAGTCTGTATGTTTGGTTGGGAAGCATAAGTCACCCCTGGTTTAAAAAAAAAAAAAAAAAAAAAAAAAAAAAAAAAGACCATGTCTTTTGTTTCTGCTTTTCAGTTTTCTATTTGAGACAAGGGCTCGGGTAGATCAGGCAAACTTGAATTTCTAACTATCTTCCTTCACCGGCCATGTGCTGGGATTACAGGCATTCGCTCCAGTGCTGGGTTCTATGTGGTGCTAGGGATGGAGCTCCTTCCATATTAAGCAAGTCTTCTGCCAAATGATCTTGTAGCCCAGGCTGTCCTTAAACTCACAGTGGTCATCTTATCTTAGCGTCTCAAAAGCTGACTTTACAGGCCTGAGCCACCATGTCTGGTTTATGTTATTGTCTTCATTGAGCTTCCAGACTCCAAATTACTAGCCTTTCTTCCAATATCTGTATCAGTTACCTCCCTGCTGGGAAGTCCCCTAACATCTCTGGATTGACTCAAAAGGTAATCCTTAGAATAGCTCCAAAAATGTTCCTCTTCCTGGTCTCCATCAGCCATTCTAATCTGTCTATCCCTCCCCAAAGCCTAGCTACTTTGCTAGAAAGTTGATGCCATGTTTCCAAAATCCTACCTAAGTAAAGTTTTCTGAGACTGCTCCATGTAAAAGTTTCTGTATCATCCTTAACTCATTCAGCAGACAAATATCTTCAGTACCCTCTACATTGCTACAGTGAATGCATTTTTCTGAGTGTCTGGAGCTGGTTCAGGCCAATCTGATAATCCATCATCCCAGGGAAATTTATCCTCTCAGACTCAAATATTTGGGGGTTTTGCTATGATAAAACACCATGACTAAAAGTAACTTGTGGGAGGAAAGTGTTTGTTCTCATCATGGTTGAGGAAAGTCAGATCTGGAACTAAAAGAAAAGCCCATAGAGGAATTCTGTTTTCTGGCTTACTTCAATTCTTCATACTCAGCCAACTTTCTTACAGACCGGGGCCACCTGGCCACCGGGACCTCAATATTTGGAGCTGTTAAGGGGTATAGCGTTTTAGAACCACGAAGAACAGACCTATCAAGGTCGAGGTCCAGTGGAAGTGAAGAAAGGCCAGGTGCCCATACTAAGGGCTGTGAAGGACTTAAAAGCTTAAATAAGTCAGGTGGAAATTGCAGCTAATGAAGGACTGAGAAAGAGCTCAGGGAGCAGGTTTAGCAGTTGCTAGGATACTCAGGGGCCACTGATCAAAAGCACAAAAGTGGTGAAAACACAGGATATATCTAAGAACAGTTCAGACAAAGATAGGTTCACTTAAAATGAAGTACAGGAAGATTTCAGAAGCAAATGCAAAACCTGCTGGCCCGTACGGGGATCGAACCCGCGACCTTGGCGTTATTAGCACCACGCTCTAACCAACTGAGCTAACCGGCCACTACAATAAATGCTTTCTTCTTTCTTACCTACAAAGACCTCAAACAGTATCTCTCCTTTTATTTTTTTTTTCTTTTTTTTTCTTTTTTCTTTTTCCCCTTGAGGATCAGAATAAGTAATCGTACTGATTCATTTTGTTCCATATTTGGCCTCAAGGAGTGCTGTGTCATCCAAAGAAACGCTTGGGATCCTTTGTTTTTGCTTTCCCTTAAACCAGATAAACCGAGTCTGCTAACGGGTTATCTTCCCTGTGCTCCGCCTGCAGCGCCTACAGTTGCCACACTCACCCGCAACCACACACCCTCAGATTCAACCACACACCCTCAGATTCAACCACACACCCTCAGATGCGGTTCCGAGGCAGCGATGGTTGAAACGAGATTTCCTCTGACTTCAGCCTTTGTCAACCGGAGGTCGTTGCTTCAGTCCAGATTTTATAAGCAATCATTTAAGGAAAAGTTCTCTCTTTGGTTGTGACTGGTATTTCTGATCTTTTTCATTTCCAAACCAATTTCCAGGGTTTTTGAACCTTACTAATGTATGAGATCCTATTCAAATAATACATAACTACATGACTTCTCAGTTCTGGCTCCGTGGCTTAGCCGGTTAAAGCGCCTGTCTAGTAAACAGGAGATCCTGGGTTCAAATCCCAGCGGGGCCTTTTTCTTTTTCTTTTTTTCTTCCTTTTCCTTTGCATCTTTGTTAATCCCACCGAGTATTCTCACTGATTGACTTGCGGTGCTTTTATTCACATCCACTCACATCCTATAAAGTGGAGTACAATCCAGCCTTCTAAACTCTTCTGAGAAACTGAACAGTCTTGCATTGGAAGATGGAGATGTGAAATGGAGCAATTCAGGAAAAGTTTTCGAGTAATTCCTGAGGACTGGACAGAACTTTGTTTTTGAGATCATTGGATTAGAGATGCATAGTCGGTCTAGACTAGCCGAAGCTTGTTCCTTTTCACTGCACACTGTCTGAGAAGAAGTAATAATAATTTATGAACTTTAAACTCGTTGAGAGTGATGACGCACTCCTGTAATTCTAATATCTTGGACTTTGAAGTGAAAGGACCAGTTTCTGATACATAACACGGCCCTACTTTTTCTTTCTTTCTTTCTTTCTTTCTTTCTTTCTTTTTTATTTCTTTCTATTTTTTAATGATGATTAGTAACAAAACATAAGTATTTGACAACTGACAACTGATTATAGGTAACTGAAAAAAATCATTCTGAACTTGATGTCTTTAGGTTTTTTTTCAGGCAGATTTTGCATAGAATAACTGAAAAAGACACCGAACCCTGAAAAATTAAGACATCCATCTTGTGTTTTCTGCTTCTTTTCCTACTTTTTATATTCTAAGGTATATTTTAAGATTAAGTTAGACTCTGTAAAAGCCTAGTCTCCCTTCCTTAATAAGGTTCACAGAATTCTATAAGCAGAGAATTGGATTTCATGAAGGTTCTTCACCTGCATGCCTGTAATGGCCTAATGAGTGGTTAGTGGGGTTTTGTTTCTTTGTTTGCTTGCTTGCTTTTTTGTGCTGAGCATGATGTATTATGCAGTGTGACAGATTGACAGTGTAAAGGACCACTTGGTTGGAGACATACTTCAGTGACAGAAAGCTTGTGTGCTTGCCCAAGGCCCTGTGTTAGATTGCCCTTACTACAAAACTAAATAAAGTAAACATGAAAATAACCACACTGCAGAAAATGGTTTCCAAACACAGTGTTGTCCAGACCAGCTACCATCCAATGTTCTTTTGGTCTGCTATAGTGTTTTCTTTTATGTCTAACACGGAGGCCAAGTCTACAGTTCCACTTAAGGAACTCAGGTAGAGAGAATAAATAGGAAGAAAAAATTTGGGAAGAGAAGATCGAGGAATGAGAAAGAGGAGGAGAGGAAGACTTCAGGGGCCAGTCACCTAGGTACATAGCAAGCCGCAGAGAAAGAAGTAAAGAAAGACATACAGAAATAGAGGAAGATAAAAGTTCAGAGGCAAAAGGTTAATGGGATAATTTAAATTAAGGGAAGCTGGCCAAGAAACAAGCCAAGCTAAGGCTGGACATTCATAAGAAATAATAAGCCTCTGTGTGTATTTATTGGGGATCTGGATGGCAGGCACCCCAAAGAGTAAAGACCAAAGAGTAAAAAAAAACCAACTACATTACATTACAATACAACAACCAACCAACTGCCATTGTCACTTATAATCACGCCCGATTTACAGCTGCAGTAACTAAGGAGTGGTTACACATTGATAATTACCCTGCCCAAAGTCAGACAGACTGTAGAATTTGGAGCCGGTGTTTGCGTCAGCGGGCGTGAGCCCATTTGGGGACCCGGGAGTAAGAGGGTGACAGTGAATGAAGGTGACTACAAAGATGGAGAAACAGGAAAAGAAACCCAGAATCCAGAGACTCTAAGAACTAAGCCAAGTCTAGTGTCAAGGGCCTGTAATATCAGATACTCAGGCGACTGAGGCAGGAGGATTCTAAATTCAAGGCTGCCCAGAGGGCTGGGGAAATAGTATAGTGGTAAGTGCTTTCCTAGCATACAGAGTACCCTAGGCAAGAATACAGGGAACAGAGTAACTAAAGTGAGCTCACATAAACACTGTGCTCCCTTGAAGGAAATAGGGAAGGCCTATTTCAAAATAAAAGAAATTTCAAAATGTTTAGGCTATATAGTTATTGTGTGTTAATACTGCCTCTGGTTTACCACGGGAGTTACTTCCCAAAAATGTTACTTACAGATGGATTGAAAGAGCATTTGAGTCAGGTGGTGGTGGTGCAGGTCTTTAATCCCAACACTGGAAGCAGAGGTGGGGACTCTCTGAGTTAGAGGCCAGGCTGGTCTACAGAGAAGATTCCAGGACACCCAGAGCTACACAGAGAAACCCTGTCTGAAAAAGGCAAAAAACAAAAAGAAAGAAAAAAAACTGGGAATGTGGCAGTGTGGTCTACATAAGTATACCACATTACAAGTCTATTGGAGATACTAAGTGATTTCTTTTTGTGTCATTTGGAACAAAAGCAGTATATACTACTGAGGGAGGTTGTGTCCTGACATAAACAAGTTTTCACTTAGCAACAGTTAAATATTTTACAATTGGGACTGGAGCAATGGCTCAGCCACAAAGAGTACCCAGGTTCTGTACCCAGATTCAGTTCCCAGGATCCACATAGTGGCTCAAAACCACCCATAATTCCAGTTCCAGAGGAGCCAGCACCCTCTTCTGACCTCTGTTGGCTCTGCATTCATATGCTGCATCTCTCTACTCATACACATAAAATAAATACTGTTTCCTGAGTTCTAATTGTTCTTAATAAGAAAAACCTGGAGCCAGGTACCAGCGTCAATGCTAAAAGATGAGAGAGACAAAGAAGCAAGCTATAGCCATCTCTCACCTTGATAACTCCTCAGCTGAAAAAGAGCTGCACTCCTGTCTTCTCCCGCCTTGCATTCCTCTCTTTGCCCAGCCATAACACTTCCTGTCTGTCTGTGCAGAACTCCAGACCTCTATGGTTAACTAGTGGCAAGCTCTGCTCTCTGATCTTCAGGCAAGCTTTATGTGTTGGAGTACAAACAAGATACCACCACAAAATACATCTAATAAAAATGAATTTTAAAAAATATATTTTACTATCATTTTAGCTTCTTTTCCTTTTTGTTTTTATTTTCAATGTTGTTGTTGTTTTAAGATTTGTTTGTTTATTATGTATACAATGTTCTGCCTGCATGTGTCCCTGCAGGCCAGAAGTTGGCCCCAGATCCTATTAGAGATGGTTGTGAGCCACTATGTGGTTGCTGGGAATTGAACTCAGGACCTCTGGTACAACAATCAGTGCTCTTAACCACTGAGCAATCTCTCCTTTTTTGTTTTTAAATAATAAAACCAGGAGAAGAAGGGTGGAGTCTGTGCGATGCCAGCCAGCCACTGAGGAAGCAAGACATAAAGAAAATGAGATAATGTCGTGGTCACGTGACAGCACATAGATTAATAGAAATTGGTTAGTTTAAGTTTTAAGAGCTAGTTAGCAAAGCCTGAGCTAGCAGCCAAACATTTATAAGTAATATTAAGCCTTGGAGTGATTATTTGGAAATGTCTGTGGGACAGAGCAGGACAGAAAAAAGCATCCATCTACAAGACACTCCTGAACTCCAGAAGCAACTGTCAAAGAAAAGGAAAAAGTAGGAAAGGATGGGAAAGTCCATGATGCCGACATTTCAGGAAAGGGGAGAGAAGCAACAGTGAGAACGCAGACTGCCTTCCTCTGGGCTGAAAACAAAGAGAAGGGCTCTGATGAATGGCATTAAAAATAAAGCATGAAAAATCTCCGAGGAAAGCAGAGGTAAAGTGGGCATGGTGGTGTAGGTCTTTGCTCCTAACACTCAGGAGTTGGAAGCAGGCAGAGTTCTATAAGCTCCAGGACAGTCAAGGCTGCCTCAATAAAAAAACCAAGAGGTGTAGCATTAAGACTGGGATTAGACAATGCAAAAATGTTTTAACTCTTTTACAACCACCGTTCTTTAAAGGAGATTTCTTATTTTTCTAGAAAGAGAATTCTTCTCCATAGAAGAAAAGGATAAAATAAAAAGTAGCTATCTCTTAAAAAGCAAAAGGGAAGCATAAGAAAAAAACATTAAAGAGAGACATAAAGTGAGAGAAAAGGATACATCATTGAGAATATTGTCCAAGTAAGTACCCTGTCATAAGCAAGTTGACAACATTCCAGGTTTGCGGGACTTGAGGGACAGGAACTCATATAAACAAGACTAACCTCAAACTCGTAGAATATTAAAGGCTGGCCTTTAACTCCTGACTGTTCTGCCCCCGTCTCCCCAGTGCTATAACTGCAGGCACATTCCACCTGCCTGTTTCCATAACCACTAACTTCCCTCTCTACCCTCTCATCCTCCCCCAACAAATATGATCATTAATATCATGACAAGTGTTTAAAATATATGTGTATGTATTACTCTTATAAATCTTATACCTTAAGAAAAGCTGCTAAAGAGTCAATATAAAACCAAAGGTTTATGAGATTAGTAGCAATAAAATAGTCCTTAAATTTTTGTTTTTCTTCTGTCCCTTATGAGGTGGCTCTTCTGACATAAGACAGAGATTGGGATTTCACTTTAATAATCTTGCTTGGGTTTCGGGAAGGAGAGCCACACTCCAACTCCAAGCTGCTTTAATCTTTGATTGAACTAGGCCTACAAAAAGACCATTTGTATTATATGTCTGTAGAGAACAGAAGAAACAAACATTTTGGGAAGATTTATAAAATTTTATCCTGTTGGAAATGTGATTTACCAATAGGCCAATTTGCTCTTTTTCTTGAGACTTTTTTTTCTGGATGATTTGTCCTTTTTCTTCAGATGTCTCATCTGTTCAGTGGTCTTCAAATTCCTTAGGTAGATGTCTTTGTTCTCCTGAAAAAGAAACAAAACTCTTCCCCAACCCTAATTTTGGGGAGATTCTCTGCCTTTTGGCAAGTTATATCCCATCAAATGAAAAGCATTTTAGTTTATAGCATTTGTTAGTTTTATAGGTTACTTTAGACTAAACAGTAATGCTTTTTGATGAAATATCATCTCTTCTAATTTGTCTCTTGTTCAAATCAAATCTTTCTCAATTTTGATGGTATCCACAGTTTTTCTTCTCCCGTGAAAACAAAAGCAAAACCTCTTCCCCAACATGTTATCCAATGCCTCTCTACAGCTGTTGTTTCTTTCTCATTAGCATTTAGAAACTCAAAGTTAATAAAGCATTATGCAATCTATTTCTGGGAGTATTTATCATTTCTTTCTGCTTATGTAACATATTCTTTAGACTTTGATTTGATCTTTCTATAACTGCCTGCCGTGTAGGATTGTGTGGAATACCTATAATATGCTCTATATTATAATAAGCAAAAACTGTTTCATTTTCTTTGAGACATAAGCTTGAGAATCATCTGTCTTTATTTGTGTAGAAACACCCATGATGGCCATAACTTCTAGCAAACGTGTGATTACCAAATCAGCCTTTTCCAAACACAAAGCAGTTGCCCATTGAAAACCTGAATAGGTATCAATGGTGTGGTGTACATATTTAGCAATGGTTTTTCCCATTGTTTTAATGTGGGGGAAAATACTCTCTTTTAAATAATTCCTCCCTTTAAGAATTCCCAGTTGTCTTGTCAAATCTACTGATGATGTTGATGAAGATGTGAGGCTGATTGCTGCTGTGTAGAACAGTAAAAGCCTGACTGGATTTCAAGGCAGCTACCTAGTTTGGTAGCTAAACTAGACGGGGGTTCAGGGAGAGCCCACAACTGACAGGAGAAAGAGAGAAAGATGATTGTTTGAAAAATGCACAACGGATTGTTCTGAAAAAGCACATGTTGGGGGGCTGCATAAATGTTACAAAAGAAAAATTCCCAAGTTTCTCAGAGGCTTGGGGAAAAAAGAAAAGAAAACCTAGTCACGTAGGCTGGAGGTCCATGTGCAGCTCCAGCCTGTGTCGGTGGCTTTTTTGTGAGTTTTGCACCCCCAACGTTGGACACCAAACGTAGCACAAATGATAAAAACACAGAGGCAGATATTGGGGTTCAAGCCGAAGATCAGAAAAGCAAAACAGCCACACCACTAGAGAAGTCTTTTCTTTTAATATTTATTTATATTTTACATACATTGGTGTTTTTGCCGTGAGTGTTGGGTCTCCTGGAATTAGAATTAAAAACAGTTGTGAGCTGCCATGTGGTTGCTGGGAACTGAACCCGGGTCCTCTGGAAGAGCAGACAGTGCTCTTAACCACTGAGCCATCTCCCCAGCCCCTAGAGAAGTCTTATATGTACCAAGGCTGGGCAACTGCGGACTGAGCACTGTCTCCTCCTGTTTTATATTCCCCTTTATTGCTGGGATTAAAGGCGTGTGACTCCCTAGTACTGGGATTAAAGGTGTGAGCCACCACCACCTGGATCTGTTTCTACATTTAGTTTACGTATCCCAGGGTGGCTTTGAACTCACAGAGAGCCTTCTGCTCTGTCTCCCAAATTTTGGGATTAAAGGTGTGTGATACCTCTGCATGACCTCTAGTGGCATTGTTTTACCCTCTGATCTTCAGGCAAGCTTTAATTATTAAAATATCACTATACAGAGGAGTTCTGCTATGCTAGAAGGTGTACAGAGGCAGGTGCATGCTGTAGAAGACCGTGTACTCTAAGGAGTGACTGTCAATGGAGCTGCGTCTCATCTCTAGCTCACACTGCAGAGCAAATGGTATATGTTCATTTTTAAATGAATAAGTCTTCCTACTTTAGGTTGATGATGACTGAATGGTTAAGGCATAGGACTTTGAGTCCAAAGAGGCTCCCCATGCAGGTTCAGGTTCAAATTCTGCTTACAACTATATTTTCCTATTTAATTCCACAAAATATTCAATGGTCTGGTGGTGGGATCACTACCCTGACAATCCCTTTACAACCTGAAATCCAGGGAGCACCCAGAAGTTGAATTCTATCTTATATTTAAGTGTCCTTAGTTATTTCGTTGCATTATAATACCACTTTACAATGCATTTATCCATGGTGATTAATTACACTGTTGACATGTTTGGACACAAGGGAAAGGTTAACTAAACTAAAGAAACAGCTCAAAACTGGGCACAGAAAAGAGTATAAGCCCAAATCTGAAGAAATTAATCTCCTTATAGCATAACTAATATCCCAGAGATAAAAGTGGTCTTTATGAAAATAGGAAAAGACTGCCCCAGGGTGGAAGAGGTCTAAAACGAAGGAAACACAAAATATGGCATATTTTATTTCATATGCAGAATATATATGTAAATGTCCACGTATGTGTGCATCTTAGTGCACCAAAGCAGGAAGCCTTTCTGTGAGGAAGGACATCATTGAAGGAGAAAGAATGACAATGGGCAAGGTACAATGATATGTGTTTTGAAAAAGTCATTATTTTATAAGTTAACTAATTATAAGAAGTAAAATTGGTCCTTGCTTCCAATACAGAATTTTGTGTGGAAATTGTAGGCAAATAAATCATGATCTCCTAATTGCATTTTGGGCTCCCACCCTGTAACCCTGATATGGCTCTGATGGTGTTACTGCCTAGATATATAATCAATCATTTTTTTCTAGTTGCTAAGTACAGCCAAGTCCTGGACTGACCCTTAAAGGAACTTGGGGTGCAGGTCAGTTGCGCGATAAATAGGATTTCTGACTCCGAAACGAGAGATTCCTGGCTGAACTTCGAGCTGCTTCTGTTAGCTTGTTCGTTTCTCTGCTGCATGCTTTCGCTCAGATTCACGTAGAAACAATTCGAAGTATTCAAACGCCTAAACATCCATTTTCTGTGACGTTGTTTTCTATGTCTGGAAACTATTTCCGAAGCAGTTAAGCAACTTATTCTGAGAACTTTTCTTTCTGATTTCTAGCTCTTCCTAATTTAAGGAGTTAGAAGAAATGCTTTACAACCAAAGTAAGGCATGAAAGCAGAAAAGGACAAAGACGGGGCGGGGGCGGGGAGTAAGATAGTAACAAAAGGCGTAGAATCCGAAAAGAATTTGGAGGGAGGAAGAGAATCGGCAAGGGAGGGAACCCGTGAGAGCAAGTGGGAGAATTATATCAAAGTATAATGATATCTGTATGAAAATGTCACACGAAAACTTACTTCATTGCATACTAACTTAAAAACAATATAAATTACGTTAAATAAACACCCTAAAGGAGCGGCCGGGGTGCAGGTCAGAAATGCCAGCGTTCGGAAGGAAGAGGCAGAGCGATCGCTAGTTTCAAGGCGCGATCTCAACAACCAAGTAAGCTATGTAGAGAACTCTTTCCTATCTGGCTTCACCAATACTTTTTCCTACCAGAAAGAGCGCTCACTTGTGGAGTCGGTCACTCCTTCCCCGTACAACTCTAGAAATGGCCCCTGCGAAAAGTAAGGGGACATCTCCCTGAGGATTGCTAATACAAGCCTGGCTGTGGGGTCTAGGGATACTGAAAGTTTGGCCTCAGTGGAGCCAGCAAGACTCGGTTTGGGCTACCGACCTGGTCTACCTAGCAGTTTCGCATCCTCGACCCTCTGCACCGCGATCTTTACATAGAGATGGGCGTAGGCTAAACACAAGGACTACCCAGGGAGAAAGGGAGGCGAGGCGAAGAAGTGCGTAAAGCAAGCCTCAGAATGTGCACCTAAAACCGACACTTTATCCTGCTTCAGGCAGAACCGAGAAAGATGCTGGGAGGTTGAGGTTACGGTCAAATGGGAGGAATTTTCTGAAGTTGTACCAAGAGCATTTTAGTTTGTGGAAGGACTTCCTAACTTCCGTCTCACACAGAACTTGGAGATTATTACTCACGTCCCAGAGGTTATGCGAAGGAAGCTAACTACGCACTGCCTCCAGGTGACAGTGCCTGTGGCTCCGTGTTCCGGTCACTGTTCAGGTGCAGACTCAGGAACGATTCATTTAATGGGCCCTATGCATTCGAAAGCAGATCTTAATTAACTCTTGGAGTGTCTGGTTAGACGAGGCTGTACAAGCGACACCTAACACCAGAGAAAGAGCCGGGCACAGGGGAGTCCTAGGCTGCTGCTGCAAGGAACCCTTTATTCTGCACCTCGGCTGGGTGTTTGTACAGCAAACGCATCTCAGCGGCCCCCGCTGTCCAGAGGATCCCACAGGGCCCTGCAGACCACATCAGCCCAGCCGGCCTCCAGCTAATTCCTATGTCTTGAACTACCAAGATCCTTTCCAAGAGCTGCCTCACCTGAGCGGGTGAGTTACCCCCCAGTGTTTACCCCAGCAAAAATGAAAAAGATAAGTCCGACTGAGAGGTTGAATCAGGAGGATCAAAGACAGATTTTGCTTTGGAGACCCAGCCAGTTCAAGACCAGTCCTAGCTAAGTGGTAGCAGAATGAATACGTTGATCTCCTTCGACAAATAATAAACTTTGGATGATGAGCTACAGAAAACCTGAGTCAGATGTGAGGATTCAAAAGTTCCAACCACTGGCCCGTACGGGGATCGAACCCGCGACCTTGGCGTTATTAGCACCACGCTCTAACCAACTGAGCTAACCGGCCATGTGGGTGCCTACCAGGAAAAGTACGTGAGGAGGTTTTGCATTTGGGCGATTGAAAAACTTCATATTTTTCCAAGAAACTTTTAAAGTTATATTCGTATATTTGAGCAAGAGAATCTTGGCTACTTCAGCATCAAATTCAAGCCAAAAGTTTTAACAGTTGATGAGTTCCTGAAAAAGTGCTCAGGACCCGATGTTTCACTTTCGAAGCTCACTAGTCACTGGACTGTAAATTGAAAACTTTTCAATCATTTGTTACCTGTTTGTTTCAAGTTGGCTCAAAGCAAATTCTCAATGCCCGGTTGGGTTGAGGAATGGGTTCTCTAAAGAATCACACACATTAGCATCTAGGTTTGGAACTAGGGTTGACCCACAGAACATAGAAAACCGGGTGTGGCTTTCCACCTCGGCACGAGGAGGCCCAGGGAACCACGTTGGTGCTAGAGACGGAACTCAGAACCTAGCATATAAGGCCACTGCCTCTGAGTCACATTCCCTTCCTTGAATCTTACACATGCATTTAATAGTACCTACTTTCACAAGAATAGGGCACTGGATTTTTTTTACCCCCTTCGGGGAATTACTTGAAACTGAGGAAGAATTTAGCTTCATGGACGCAAGATTTTCAAAAGCCTTTATCCATGATAGCAGTAAAATTACAAAACCCGTTATCATATAATGGGGTCATTCGCTCAGCTTTACCAAATTAACAATGTCGAACACGATGGGGTGTGAAAAACAAATGTCTGCCGAAACCCGGGATTGAACCAGGGACCTTTAGATCTTCAGTCTAACGCTCTCCCAACTGAGCTATTTCGGCTTGTTCCGAAAGGGCTGACCAGCCATATCAAGGTTTCAGGGAGTCCCGATAGGACCATTAGGGACAAAAAAGAAAGAAAGAGATCGAGAAAGGAGAGAGTAAAAGCTGGAGCCAGAAAGATTGCAAAGTCTGAAGACCGAAGCCAGCGAGTTTAGCAGGTAACAAGGCAATAAACAAGTCAAGAAAACGAGACAACAGAATTGCGGGTGTGAAGGTCTGGATACCAAGTCCAAACTCAAGGAGAGAACAAATGCCAGAAGGTAAAGTCTCAAGAGCTAGCAGCTGATGGCCAGGTGGCACTTCTAACTCGGGAAAGAAATACGTGCCCCGTCTGCAGAAAACATCAGTCTTTTATGCAAATGTTGCTGTTGGACAAGTAAGAAGCAAGCAAGCGGATTACAGGGGCCAATGAAAAGCAGTTAGCTTGCGGTAAATCACAAAATTGTTTAAAGTTTTCAATAACGCACAAGGTTCCAGGTGTGACCTAGTTTAAGCAACTTTCCTGAACAGATGTTATCACCTTCCTGTTACTGCGCCTTCCTTACAGCACACTGAACCTGTACGGTTCACCGATTTGAGTTTTTCTTTTGGAGATG
The DNA here is from genome assembly GCF_982192425.1 of Myodes glareolus. Lineage (NCBI taxonomy): Eukaryota > Metazoa > Chordata > Mammalia > Rodentia > Cricetidae > Myodes > Myodes glareolus. Next base: position 39,962,609 of record NC_142039.1, read on the forward strand.
TTTTTCTCCTAGGTCACATCACGGGGAGCTCAAAATACTTCAATTTCCCCTTTAGCAAGATACATTCTGGAATGGCAAACAAAGCATATTGCATCTCAGTGTCTGGAACATCTGACCACAGACATGCGGGGGTACGACCAAGTGCCAGTTCCCGGTCTACAGCCCCCCCGAAAGTCCCTTCAGTTCTTAACCAGTTTTGCCTGGCTTGATTCTGCCTAGGTGAGGGGCAAAATGTCCGCATCCCATCACCTCTGGGCAGTCTCCAGTCTAGCCCCCAACATTTCTGGATCAAACTTTAGTTTCTCCCTGTCTGTGTCTCTCCAGTCTAACCGGTTCTCTCTCCCTGTCCCTCTGTCTGTCTCCTCTCTTTGAAGCAGAATTTTCCTATTGCCTGTAGTTCCTTTTACGAAAGTTCCATTACAAAAATCGTGTTTGCTGTAAACATAATCTTCTGCTCACTTGAAGAATAATTATGGAAAGACGCTCTTAAAGGGGGACCAGTGGGAAACAGGTAACGAGAAGAGAGGGGAAAGTGAAAGACGGGGGGGGAGGGGGTGTTAGTGGGAAGGGCGTGGGGGCTCAGTTCAGAAGGAGATGGGAAAGAAGGAAAAAATAATACTAAGATTGTTGAAAAAATCACTGGGATCATATTATTTTATGTTTACCTAAAATTAAATTCAGTGCATGTGTGTGTGTGTTTAAATGAAGTTACAACACATGGGTGACAATGATTCTCCCAAGAGCCATAAATTATCTTAACCAAAACTCCAGCACAAGCTATGAGAGCTCTCCTTCTGAGTTGTTGGTCAGGGAAATCCAGGAAGACTCCACAAATGGTCTAGGCTATAGCTGTTGCCTTGGTTGCCTTCCAGAGGTTGAAGATTAGTAGATTAGTGCCTGTTGCCTAAACCATCCCCCAGTTCAAGACTCAGGATTCTACCATCTGATCTGAAAGCCCTCTCCTTGACAACTATGGGATGTGCTATGTAAACTGTCAAAGGAGGAAATGGATCGATAGTCCTTCCCAGCTGTGGGGCCTATATGTTGGCTGTAACCAACGGTCGGGCTTAAGACCCACGCAACTCCTGGAAAATTTTGCCTAGTACTGTCAACATGGCTAGTGGGGTCATTGATCTAGAGCACAACCCACTCCTGCCACTTTCCTACACCAGTGTAATTCCTAAGTGTGTTCTAAATGCTTACCCACAGGTAAGTGTAACTCAGTCCCCCTCATCAAAGATGCTTCTTTTTGCAGCAGACAGAAGCCGTTACAGCAGCCACAAATGGTCAAAATGCAAAGAACAAAAGGCTGTGGCCTCCCCAAGCCCCAAGAGATGCGTGTATAGCACATAACCCCTATGCCAAAGACACAGGAACATTGGGGAGATGTTGTGGGAGTAACTTCCGCTGCCTCAACCAATAATCACTGAAGCAGGAGCCCACAGTGCAGCGGGGAGCGACTTCCGCTCCGTCAGCCAATAGCTGCTGAAATACCAGCCCACTGGGGCGTAGTATATTTCTCTCTTAAAAAGAGAAGCAGTTCCGGATAAGGCCCTCTTGGTTCCGGCTCTTGGTTCCGGTGCTCGGTCTCAGCTGCTGCTCCCGGCTCCTGCTCCAGCGATTATTGGTTGAGGCAGCGGAAGTTACTCCCACAACAGGGAGAGGGAGCAGAAATATGACAAGAGTCAGAGGAAGTTTGCTAAAATCTAGACTGTGACAGGGAAACTATATCCCTGGATTCTCAACAGTTTGACTGCCTAGACAGACCTGAACAATGCCAACACCAGTTGACATGCTGACATCAATGGAGGAAATCCTACTGGGCTCTACTCCTCGATTAAAGACTATCGGGAATTAAAGACAGATGAGAGAAACAGACTTCGTCTCCCCACAGATGAACCCCTAATTGGTTATCTAATACCAAGTTGTCAGCCCTAAAAACATATAACATATTAGCAACAACACTAAATGAATTCCATAGGCTGTATTTATATATTTATTTGTGTGTGTGTGTGTGTGTGTGTGTGTGTGTGTGTGTGCGTGCGTGTGCAGGGACGACTGACTCCATTTTCTTTTTTGTAAAACAATGTTAGATTTTAATCATGTACTTAGAGGTCAACTTGTCCTTCCTCAATAACCTTGTAAATTACACATTGTAAAGTGTTTCCTTTATTCTGAGAACTGACTGACCACAAGATGCTTCATGGTATATTAACTGTCTGACCATAAACCCATAATAACATAGACCTTTTCCATGATCATAATAATAACTGTAACATTCCACTTTGAATCCCTTGATCCATTGGTACAAAGAGATGACTCTGCCTTTAATCTAGGCCGATTTCATCCTCCTACTATGGGAGACTGAAAACATTGTCCTGCCATTATTCAGCTTTCACTTTTCAACATCTCGGTGCCTGGTTTTCGACACCATAACACTCTCATGGTCTGGTTTAGTCTGCCAGCCATGTTCAGCCTGGTCTGTCCCGCCTGCCTGCTTTCTGCCTTAGATTTAAAAAAAAAAAAAAATACCCTCCGTACTTAGGAGTAGCCATATCCTCCCCCTTTTATTTCAGTTTTTCATGCAATCACTCCCTTGCTGGACCCCCTAGGCCCTTTTCTACATTTATTTGACATATATTCCATTACTCTCCGCTTTCTCTCCCCTCTGAACAACTGCAGTTTCCCCACTGAAGCCCATGAGGTGCCTTGCTACAAGCTTTTGGCCAGGTCTGTGATACCATAAGTCAAACCCTGGGTTCAGGTCCTGAGACAGGGAAGGGGCGTCAGTATGAAACAAATGAATCATCCTACCCTGGATGAGCTTCACACAAGTGGCGAGCCCCAAATAGCTCCAGTCATCTTTATTTATACATCAAAAAACAAGCATGTTTTTCTACACTAACAAACAAATTTTTCCCATCCTCCAATGTTAACCTCTGGCAAAAAGAAATATGTCAAATGTGTTTTTCTCCCCAACTTTTACATCAGAACATCTTTAAACCAAAAACAATACTTATCATCTTGCTAACCTGGCCAAATATCTAGCTAGTTGCATACTTTACAAAACTGAAAGGTGATTGACAGAGACACGCATTTTCGTGTCATTCAAAACACATTTACAGAAATAGGGGTGCTCTGCCTCCGATCCCATGAGCATGGAATCACAACAGCTCCCAGGGTCTGCAGTGACAGCTGGCACCCTAGACAAGAAACCTGAGAAGCATCAGCTCCCAAAGAATTTTAGGGGAAGATATTCGAGAAAAAAATGAGGTTTCCAGGAATGATCATATCTGTCCAATGCATGATTGGCAAAATGATACTAAAACCACCAAGAGAATCATCAATCATTATAAGAGAGAAGAGATTGTACAAGACATGCTGTCCCCAAAGTCCACTGGTCCTTGCCGAGTGAGACTAATCCTGTGGGCATTTGCCCTATCTGGAGACCCATCAGACAAGCACTCACATACTGGTCCGAAACTAGGTTGCACAACTCCCAACAGAGAATCTTTGTTTTTCTGGTCACTGTACATGGCCTCTTTGCATATCATTTGGTCAGTGCCTTTAACATATGTAACACCATATATGGTACCAGGTTTTTAAAACTTTTTTGTTTTTGAGACAGGCTTCACAATACAGACCAGAGTGGCCTGGAATTGGGGGTATACAGCTTTTGCTTCTTTTTTGGTGTTTTGAGATAAGATTTCTCTGTATAACAGTCCTGACTGTCCTGGAACTTGCTGTATGGACCAAGCTGGCAGTCCTGGATCTCGCTTTGTAGATCCTCCCGAGTGCTGGGATTAAAGGCATGTGCCAGCTCTGCCCAGCCCACACTGAACTGAACGTTTTAAAAGTATCTTTCTGCCCTACTTAGTTTCTTGTTGTTTTGGTTTTGGCCATTGGCTGGGCCGGAGGAGCAGAGAGTGGCAACTAAAGTCCCAGGTGTCAGCCCACGAGAGGAAACTCTCAGATGCACCGATCTCATTTTGGCCAAAACACGAGCTGTAGATCCTGGAATGTCTTTTGCTTCTGCTGTGTCTTTACAAGTTTGCTGAAATTCTTTTTCTCTGGTATCTAGCACAGTGCGAGTGAACGTAGAGAGATCTCCACTGCCTGAAATATAGTGTGTTTATCTTTTGGGACTATTCCGTTCTCCTGGGTGTTTTTACCCGTGGATTGTAAGGAAGATGACCTCTGCCTAAATTGTACTGTCTAACTGGATAAGAATAATGAAAGTCTATACAGAGTTTTGATGAATAAAAATAAATGCAAGGATATCTTTCACAGCTAAGGCCTATGACTTCCACTTTAGGATCTACTCAGGTTGATGATTAAAAGGGAAGCAACTGAGTCCAGGGGCCGGGCTCTAATCCGCTTAATGCTGGAAAGAGGTGACCATGTACCATTGGCTAAAACAAAGCTTGAAAATAACTTCAGGTTAGACCAGATGCCATGCTAATAGTTTTAAGATAAATAGCCTCAAAAAACAAAATAGCCGGGAGGTGGTGGCACACACCTTTAATCCCAGCACTCGGGAGCAGTTGGGTCTGTGAGTTCAAGGTCAGCCTGGTCTACAAGAACTAGTCCCAGGACAGGCTCCAAAGCTACAGAGAAACCCTGTCTTAAAAGAAAAAAAAAGGGGGGGGGGCTGGAGAGATGGCTCAGTGGTTAAGAGCATTGTCTGCTCTTCCAAAGTTCAATTCCTGGCAACCAGATGGTGGCTCACAACCATCTGTAATGGGGTCCGGTGCCCTCTTCTGGCCTGCAGACATACACACAGACAGAATATTGTATACATAATAAGTAAATAAATAAATAACCTAAAATTCACAAGGGCACATAGTTTAAATGTCTGACTCATTAAGCTAGGGCCGAAAATACAATACAGCCCAACTGTTGCTAGCTCTCTTTCCTAGATCTGGTTAATAACCAAAGGTGATGATGAATTCTTTATCATCATCATTTCTGCCCTCAGTCTTCTATTGATGAATGGGTTACATACCCTAAAGATTTAAAGTAGAGCTGACTGATTCTTTTTCATACATAAAAGATTAGGTTTGCAATTCCTTTAAGGTTCTTATAAGATTACCTTTCAAGATAAGTAATAAAGTAGTTGGCCCTTTCTCTGTAATTGCAAAGTGCAGCCTGCCAGTAAAAGACCCAACAAGAATAGCTTGCTTGCCACATGGTTAATCTATAACAAGTTGCTTGGGTATGCATGCATGTAGGTTCTTGAGATAATTTGCTCTTCACCTGTAATGCATAAAATGCTTAATCACGTAAGGGAGATGAAAAACATGTTTTTACCTGTCTTCATTGATAAGTATTGGATCCCCAGTTGTTAGTTAGGTTCCTCCGCCAAAGTAGTGAACCAAATCAAACTGAATTAATAAATCCAGATTTAATAAACAGAGCAGAGCAAAGCAAATCCTCGGTGGCGATCAGGAAGGCAAGTAACACGAATTCTAGTTGGTTTTAATAATAAAAACTCAAAGTCAGATATTAGAGGGTAAAAGCTGAGAGATTAGAGAAGCAGAGCAGCCAGCCACTAGAGGGTTGTCATCTCTACCAATGCTCAGACCAAAAGGGCAATCCTGTCCTTAGAATACCTCCTCAGACTAACTGCCTAGACTGCTGTTTTTCACCCTGCCCTGAGTTCCCTCCTCCTCCCGCCTTATCTTCCTCTCTCCACCCAGCCTTATCACTCCTGTCTCTACCTCCTAGTACTGAGATTAAAGGTGTGGGATCCCAGGAGCTGAGATCGCCTTTGTGTGAGCTCTGTTTCTCATTTAGACAGATTCAATCTCATTTAGTCCAGGGTGGCCTTGATCCATCTGCCTCTGTCCTGGGGTCTCCCGAGTCCTGGGGTTAAAGGTGTGTGATACCACTGCCTGACCTCTAATAGTTTAGCTCTGCACTTTGCACAGAGTGGGTTTATTTTGTGTGCGTTTTGTTAAAATACAAGCAAAATATTACTAAAAAAAAGCAGGAGAGTGAGCATTCAAGAATGTGGCATATCTGTGGACCAGGTCTTAATAGGTTATAGATAGTTTTGTGCACTTCCAAGGGGAGGAACTGAGATGGTGGGCTGGGAAAAAAAAAAAAAAAAACTTTAAACAGGTTGCAGTTTGTTTAACAATGTGCATAATCTTAAAAACAATGGGTATAGTCAGATGACATACACCTTTAATCCCAGCTAGCAGGAGGCAGAGATAAGTGGCTCTTTGTGAATTCCAGGACAGCTTGGTATGTGGAATGAGTTTCAGGACAGGCTCCAAAGTTACAGAGAGAAACCCTGTCTCCAAAAACAAACAAACCAAAAAAAAAAAGTAAAAAAGAGTATAAACAGTCAACAGTCATTTAAAACGTTTAAAAATAATAAAGTCATTAAAGAGAGAATAAAGTAAAAAGAACAAAAAGCCATGTAAGGATGGAAAATACACAGGGAGCCTGGATCCTATTTCTGTTAACGTTACATTTTTTAAATGCTAATGCACAAAAACAATAGCTGCTGAGAGACATTGGATTATGGAAACTGCTAAATAAACCAACCTATATATTTTTAAATTGCCTTAATTTCAAAAGGGAAGTTGGCAATGTGTTGCATTAGGGGAGATGTTAAAATTTTGTTCCACAGGAAACAAAAGAGTGTGTATTCCTTCCAGATTAATAGAAATCAGATTTGGCCAGGGGAGACCTTCTGAGTATCTTGGCTACAGACATGGGGAAGAAGGTCAAAAAAGACTACAGGACAGGTGATGTGTGTAAGCTGATCCCTTGACATGAGAACGACTCTCAGATGAGATGAAACATGGTAAATTCTGTTGGCAAACAAAAGATTATTTTTAACTAACTTGTGTGCACTACACAAGGACTTCCATACTTGTGTTAATGCAGCTATGTGCGCTACCTGTAATGGTTATCCTATCTCTTTAAGAGACAAGCCACGCCCATTCTCCCCCTCCCCCATCTGCTGACAGGCTGATCTTCAGCTTTTGATCTGAGTTCTTTCTCTTTTCCATCTTTCTCTCAGAGAGGCAGTTTCAGTCTCTCCTCTCTCCTCTCTCTCCCTCTTTCTCTCTCCCTCCCTCCCTCCCTCTGCTCTTCTCCCCTCCCTTCCATAACCAGTAAATAAATATCTCACTCCATTCTGTGTGGCATGCCTATCCATCTCTCTTTCACCCACCACCACGTGGTTCCCCGCTGGAGACCAGTCACCTTCGTGGTCTCATGTGACATCCCTGCCTAGGACTGGCTGCTTTTGGGACCCGCTGCCCCTGCCTGCTGGGGATCCTGCAGCAACTTTTAATAATCCATTACAAGCATGTCATATAAGTCTTGCACTTCCCCATTGCACAGAGACTGGACAGCAAATAATCCAGCAAACTCTCCCAGGACTTGACCGTTTTACCAATTTTCCCATGATCCTCTAAGGATGCCAGCTCTTCCTGACAACAGGAAGCAGTCTAGGGAAGCCAATGCCCACATTCCCAAGAGATGAGGTAGATGACTTTTGGTTATTTGATGGGTTGAAGATGTTTTTCATCATTTAGGGGGTTTGATGACAAGTTGTTATTGGTCATGGTCGGGGGAAAAAAAGCTAAAGAAAGGAGTTAGATTTAAGGATCTCTTTCTGAAAAAGAAAAGGGGAGTATAGAAATGATGAGATAAAAGAGTAGATTGTCGAGTCTACTTTTAAACAGTCACTAGTCTCAAATATCTCACATTGCTCTGGATTCTTTTGTATATTGATGCAAATATAAAGTTATTTTTCTTAGAATATACTGTACTATGTGTCTACTCTTATTTAAGATATTGTATCTATGCTACTCATTTAAAAATGTTATATAAATTTCTAGTCCTTGAAGGTTATTATAAACTGTTCACAATAATAAAGAAATGCAGGTTAGTAGTTAGTTACCTGTAACAATCACACTTGTAGTCATGTTCGGTATGGGCTTTTCATGAAAATGAGATATGTCTGCTCCTGGCAGCACCAGTTTACTTCAGAGTTGATGGGTGTTGGAGGATGCAGATCAGTCAGTAGAGCATGAGACTCTTAATCTCAGGTTTGTGGGTTCATACTCCACGTTGAATGTCAGTGTGTTGGAAGGAGGCCGCTTGTTTGTTTCCCAGCACTCCAGACTCCTTTAACAATCACACAGAAACTATATTATTTAAGTCACTGTTTGATCTATTAGCTCTAACTTCTTATCAGTTAACTCTTACATCTTAAGATCAGCATCAAAGACCCTCCATATGGAGTTTGCTTTCAATGTGGCTAAAGTTAGCCACTGGGCAAGAAACTGTCCTTGCCTCGACTGCTGACAGTATGTTGTCCAAATTGGACAAGAAGGACACAAAAGAAAGTGACTGCCAAACTTGGCTAAGACAAGGCTAGACAGGCCTTCAAAATTCCTGTTTCACAAAAAAGTCTGTCAGATATTCTAGGCATGTAGGTTGATGATAGGTGCCCTAACGTTACAGAAGAATCTTGGAGTGACTGTCCAGGCAGCTAGATGTATCTGCCATTTCTTAGTTTTGGGAATGGCTTGCACTGCACTTCCTGTTTGCTCAAGTAATATTTTACCCTTCTGGTATAACCCTTTGATGGGGTTAAAGACTAGGTAGTTATAGTTGCAGTTTTCCTTAGTTATGACAGAAGGTAAATTAGATACAAAGCATTAAATTCACCAAGATAGGATAAATAATGGAGTATTTTCCCCAAATATGTCAAATACAAATGGACTAAACATTATAAATGTAACTCTTACCTGATAGTTGGTCTTATTGTATATAGTTTTATTATATTAGAGTTAGAACCTAACATATATAGGGAAATGTTATAGAATGATCTTTTTGAACACTGTGAAGATGTGTCATTCATTTCTGTTTATTAAAGAGCTGAATGGCCAATAGCTAGGCAGGATTTCCAGGCACAAAGGATGCTTGGAAGAGGAAGGACAGAGTCATGAGGAGACACCACGGACAAAGAACATGCAGCATAGTGTAATCGAAAAATGTAAAAGAACATAGATTAAAAGATGTGGGTTAATTTAAGTTATAAGAATTAGTTAGAAACAAACATATTCTATCAGCCAAGCTATCATAATAAATAAGAAGATTCCATGTGGTAATCTGAGAGCTGGCTGTTGGGACAGAAAAATCCACCTACAATCCATCTCCATCATGTAGGGAAGATATGGCGATAGGAGGCAGCTGCTCACGTCATTTACATATCAGAGAGCAGAGAGCAATGAATGATCGTGCTCAGTTGGCTTTTTTTTTTTTTAAATGCAATCTGGGATCCCATTTCATAGTTTGGTTCTGCCCACATTTAGAGTGGGTCTACCCTCTTCCGTTAATCTAATCCAGAAATTTCCTCACAAATACCCCCCAAAGACTTGTTTCCCAGGTGATTCGAGCTCCTGAAAGTTGATGATCAAGATTAACCATCACAGCTTTCCATTGGGTCTTAGTGGATACCTGACCACTCGGCTGTGGGCTACCGTGTTAACATGCAGCCTGAGCTCCTGTGTGGATGGGGTGCCATCTGACAGTTCAAGACACAAAGGTAGATGTGCACAGCCACACTCCGTCATCCAACTGAAGTGTTCTGGGTGTTACCAGGGCCCGAATGCACTTGTGGTTTCCTTAAAGAAGAAAGCAAAACACTCACAGGGTCACTTATGCCGTGACCTTTTCTCTCATCACCTGCACTTGTGGCTTCACAGGCAGTGCTTCATAACCAGCTGATGGAGGAAGCGAAGTCTCAGGCCTGCATTTATACATGACTATACATTGTATGCAGGCAGCAACAGAAAGTGGGCAGCTGCAGTACTGCACTCTCTACCTTGGACATTCTGCAACATTGCAATATAAGAAATCTCACCAGGCATAACTGTGGTTAGTGAACAAGTCAAGCACTTTACTTGGCAAGAGAAATGGCTAGGTGGGCAATTATGGACCAGCTCCGTGGGTGTGGCTAATGGTTTGGCTAGGTGACCAAGGATTTGGAACATGATTAGGAAATTGTTTTAGAAGAAGTAGGAGGAAGAGGAGAAGGATAGGGAGGAAGAGAAGTACAAGCGGGAAGTTGTAAAGGAGAAGATGAAGAAGGAGTAGGAAAAGGCGACAATGATGACAAGGCCATTTGAGAGAAAGGGTGTGCATAGACCTCCGTCAACTGGGGGAACAAGCAGATATTTCTATTTCATGCTGAATAGTCACCAAAGGGTAAATCCAGTAGGAGATTTTAGTAAACCTGGGCATAACATAACCTATCCTGTGAGTAACAGCAGGCAGCTTTCCTTTGTCACCCACATCATTGTCCATGGGCTCATGAACACAATGGCCATGGTAGCACAGGTACAAGTTATGCTGTTGTTTAAGACAGCGTCTCACTATGTGTTCCTAACTGGGCTGGAACTCATGTAAACCAAGCTGGCTTTACACTCACAGAGATCTGCCGGCCTCTGCCCAGTGAGTGCTGGAGTTAGAGACATCGACCACTGTGTCCAGTCAGATACAGGTTTTGCATGGGTTCAGCAGTATTGACTTTCAGTCCCCAATTCCAATTTCTAAGTGTTCAGCCTCCTCACAGTAAAACCAGTACTGAGATCCTCCCTAGAGGGTCATAAGTCAGTCAGCTAGCTAACGGCAAATTTGATTGCTTTTGTCCACTTCAATCAGGGGAAAGGAAGTCTTCTGTCCCCACTGAAATAGATGTCAATGTGGATGCAAACTTACCTTCACGTGCCTGAAATTCTTTCTGCCAAAATTAGCATCTGTGGACTTAGGGCGCGTCTGTTTGCCGTCTTGTTGTTTCAGACATCCTGCTCTGCTCAGAGAATTGTCTCGTCACTAAAATAGTTTGGCAGCTGGCCCACAGTTGTCAATTTCCTGGGCTTAACCATTCCCCGCTATCCTGAAGCAGATGGCTGGACAGGGTGACACCAGCTAAGAATCAGTTCTTTTCAGGGCTGGGACAAGACTTTCTAGGTGGCAATGTGTGTTCTGGGTCGGCGTCTGGGATACAGTGCTGTTTTACCCACAACCAGGATTTTGAGTTCCAGAATGACAAATAAAAATAAAAGGGGCATTATTCACCATGACTCCTAGTTACCCAGTTGCAGAGGGGAGGTTCCAATTCCCACAGTTGCATGTTCTTCTGGCTTGGAGTATTAGTTTTAATGGAGGAATGCTTTCCTTAAAAGATGTTATAATGAGCCCATTGGCCTCTAAGTTGAATCTCTAAGCCAACGGACCAAGAAGGCAGTTGATCTGACTAGACTGATTTCCCCTGCCACCAAAAGGAACTTGGACTATTATTAATCCACTGAAGGGTAAGGAGGGTTATGTGCAGGACACAAGAGATCCTTGGGGCTATCAATCTTAGTATTTCTTTGCCTTGTGATTAAGACTGATGACCAGACTTATTAGGAAAATGAAGTTAAAGAACTGTTATTAGAAAAACTATTGGGTAAAAGTCCAAGGGTCATAGAGAGCAATAGAGGAAGACAGTTATAAAATAGTGGCTATGATTGCATACATGATGAGCTACTAAAAATGATTGTGGTTGGAGAGATGGCTCAGCAGTTAAGAACGTTGGCTATACTCTTCCAGAGAACATGGTTTCAATTTCCAGTAACCATAAAGAGGCTTACAACCATCTATAACTCCGTTTCTAAGTGTTTCTAAGTTTCTAAGATCTGACACCTCTTCTAGCCTGGAAGGGTACCAGGTAAGCACATGGTACACAGATATGAATGCAGATAAAATACCATACACATAAAAGATAATTTTTAAAAATTAAAGAATATTTAAAAAGAGAGACAGGGGCGTGATGGTACATAGCTTTAATCCCAGCTCTTGGAAGCAGAGGCATGCAGATCTCTGTGAGTTCAAGCCCAGTCTGGTCTACATAGTGAGTTCTAGGACAGTCAGGGATATGTAGAGAAACCCTGTCTCCAAAAACCAATCCCCCTCCCCCCAAAACATTGTCATTTTCATAAACGTTTCCTCTCTGTTTTGCTAGTAATACTCTTGTGTGTGTCAACATATATATTAAATATCTTTCCTTTCCTCTCTCCTAAGATGTTAATAACTTTCTCTCACTCTTAAAGTATTGTTCACTTTCCTCCATAACTTTTAAGTTACATGATATCAGATGAACAATACATCATGTAGGTGCTTTACTTCCTTTTCTGGGAAAGGAGTAACCATGTTGGGAACAGAGATGAGCAGATGGTGATGCTTAAACTGTGAGGGAGTTCCCCAAGACAGAAGGTGGCAGTCGAACTAATTAGACATACTGCAAAATAGGAAAGCAAGTGTCTGCACTGGAGACTGACAGTAGGCACCTCGGAATTTCAAAGTCAAGGTTCCCTGGCTGTGGGTCTCATGGGGGGGACTCCTGTGTGCGTTTCTTTGGGGACCTGGATATCTGTGCCAAGCAGGTATAGGGAGCCAAACTTTTGAGACTCTGCGCATGCTCAATAAAGAATAGCTTTCTCTACAATGGTAGCAGGATGACCTCAGGCCGATTGCAGTTAAGAGCTTGTTAAGGTTAACTCATCTTGGTCCTGAGTTCAAAGGCATCATGGACCTTGATCTGAGGCAGAAGCATTTTTATCCTGAATAGCTGAGCAGGGCCGAACATCGCAGAATGGCATCTACAAGAGTTAGCATGTTTTCGTTGTGTGTACACTACTTTCACATGGAGGCCCAAACAGTGAGCCTATTGTATCTTGACTAGTGGTCAGAGCTTTGGGACTTACTTCTGTTCCTTCAAGGTTATTGTCTATTTTTACCTCAAACAAAGGTCCCACCTTTGTTCTGCTCTCTTAAGGTTACTGTCAACAGGTGTGGTTAATATCCAGACCTTGTACTTCAGACATTGAGAAGTAGATCTGTTTCTACCTCAAACAAGTCTCCTTAGACTTTTGGATCCAACTAATTTCCTACTCCCTTAGGGAGATAACAATGGATTCCACCCAGGAAGTGGTTTGCCTACAGACCATTTTGGTCTAGGGAATGAGGGTTACTTGTCTTGTTTTGGCAACAGAATGTTTAACTAAAAATGTAGCCTGCAACCTTCAATGGGTATGTTCATTTCCTTGTACCATGTTAATGCAGTTTTTTTTATCTTACTCCTATATTTTGGGGTCAGGGTATTTAAGCAAACGGAAATTAAATGTGTTTCAGTATTCGCTAGAACTCCCCCTGATATTACCCTGTGTTTCTGTTTTATTATTTCCACTCGCATCTTTATTCTCGTTACTTATTTCTCTGATGCCCATGCCCCTACTCTGGTAAGTGCTATACTTGTCGAAGCTGGTCTCTGACACTTTCATGTTAGGAGGGTTGCGGCCGTATTATTGCCTTTATTACAAGATAAATTATGTTTTATGGAGATGTTTAAAGGATGGAACCGGAATCGTTAAGTTTATCTTACTCTCTATGCCAGGCTGGCCTGAAAATCGATAACGTATTCCAGATTGGCCGTCACCGCCAGGCTGTCTTCCTGCTTCAGCTTCTCCAGTGCATGGATTATACAGAGCACCTTTTCTAAATTAGGTGGTGAGGCAGGACTTGGCACAATTGTAGATTTAGGTCTCACTTCAAGCCTTGTGGAAATAGCAGAACATAAGATCAGTATTAGCATTACCAGGTACTGACTCAGTCCTCAAAATGTAAAGAATCCTGTCCTGAGATGGGTCGGAAGTGGGTAGTGTTTCTGCCTGTCTAGAAATTAGCATACAGGTTTAGTTAATTTAACCTCTTGACTCATGGTTTTCCACCCATGTTTGAGTAGGATCAGATGATCTTTACCATAGAAATTTACATGCTCGCACAATGCAAAATATTTACTATTTTTTGTTTTCTTGGAAGGAAAAATGCATTTTCAAACATGTTTGAGCCGGAAAGGGAAGAAAACATGCTCCAGGTGAGGCTCGAACTCACAACCTCGGCATCACCCGCACATATACTGCTGTATAAGTACCGCGCGCTAACCGATTGCGCCACTGGAGCATGCTTTCTCTGTGGTGGCTGTGCACACTCTACAGAGGGATGCACGGGAGCGTGCCTGGCGCGAGGAGCATCCTTTGCTTGGGGTGCACCCCAAGAGTCTGTGATGCCCTCTCCCCGACCCATCTCAGGACAGGATCCTTCAGATTTTGGAAGTTCCATACCCACGTGAGCTTTCCCAGGTTCTCTTGGAAACAGCTTTACCAAAGGGTTTTCGTGGAAGGCACAGGTTAAGGGATGGCACACACAGCCTTCCTGCGTACCTGCAGGCGCTGGATGCTGCTTGCTAGATCTGGGAAAAGCCAAAGAGCCCGCCTGCCTCCGCAGTTTCTGGAAATTGCCGAGGTCGCTTTCTGATCTCTGAATTTCCCCCGTAAACCTCCATCCATCTTGCCGAAAAAGCCAATTCTGTATTGCAGAGCCCTCTGGTCTGGCGCTCTTCAAGGAAACCTGAGGCTCACCATTCTTTTGTGCAGCGCGCACGGAGGACGGAGTTGTGTGCACACCAGCAGCTTTTCCTGCAAGACCTTCTTTAGAGGGTCCTTTCAGAGAGTTACTCTGCAACACACGCCCGCTTTCCTTTATTTCTAGGGACCCTAATTAAAGACATTAAATTTGCTAACTGGGTACGGTGACTCGTACTTGTAAATCTCAGCACTAAGAGTCTCAAGCAGGACTGTGACGAATTCGAGAACCAGTAGGGAAGCCAGGGCGAGTTTGCTTGTGCTATCCAGGTACTCATGTTCCTGCCGCAACAGCTCCTCTTGTTTCTAGCATGATTCTTGTCACACATCGGAATTGTTAGGGAAAGGAATGACCGGCCTACTCCTGACCTCTAACACCTGAAAAGCAGAACCAGGAGAAATAGAGATGTGACCAAAGTTCTTCATGCTGACCCAATGAAGGAAACAAAAGAGGAGTCGCCTCCCAGCTGACATTTACTGCATCGCTGTTTAGGCAATCTTAGGTGTGTTGTTCTTTAAATTTACATAATTTGTAATTATTGATGCTGTTACTTTAGTTTTTGAAACAGAATTCTATGAAACCCAGGCTGGCCTCCAACTTACTGGCCTTGAACTGCTGATAACCCCTGTCTCTGATGGGGTGCGGGGAGACGGACAGAGACCCTTTTGTATTACATATTGTAGAAGGGAGTCTACATCTGCATCTTATTAATAGCGTATGCACACTGCCAATGGCTTGTTCTGAGTTCACTCTCCAGCCCAGAGAGCATCTGGAGGAGGGAGGGTTGTTGACAGCAGTCACTAACTAGATCCAACATTCTGAGAGGTGCCTGAGCCCAGGCCTCCAGAGGATGGGAGAAGTATGCAATTGCTGTAAGGAGGGGACCAGTTGTTGGTTCCTGGCTGCTCAGCCCTGAAATAATCACATAGAAACTGTACCAGTTAAATCATTGCTTGGACCCTTAGCTCTAGCTTCTTATTGGCTAACTCTTACATATTAATTTAACCCATTTCTATCAATCTGTGTATCACCACATGGCTGTGGCTTACTGGAAAGTTCCTTCCGGCTCCAGCAAGCTAAAGTTCCTTCTGGCTCTGGCAGGTTTACATGGTTTCTCTCTGCCTCCACCCTTCTTTCTTCCAGCACCCGGTTTAGTTTTCCCCGCCTAACTAAATTATGTGCTGCTAAAGGTCCAAAGCAGTTTCTTTATTCATTAACGGTAATCACAGCAGAGGGAAATTCCACATTATGCAATGAATTATAACAATGACACAGGCATCACAAGTCTCAACACGGTGGCCAACCACCTGAACAGAGAGGCGCTTTTATACCTGAAGTTAGAATAATCAAGAACAGGGCTGGAGAGATATCTCTTGCCATGAGTTCAGTTCATGTGAACCACATGGTAGAAAGAGAGAGCCAACCAACTTCCAGGATTGTCTTCTGACCTCTGCATATGTGTCATGGCACACACAGATAATGAATGAAAATAAAAAGATTGTTTAGGGACTGGGAAGATGGCTCAGTGTCTCAGTGGGTACTTCTAGAGGACCTAAGTTCAATTCACAGCACCCACCATGACAGCTCACAACCACTATAACTGTAGTCCCATGGGATCCGATGTCTTCTTCTGGTGTACAGATGTACATGCAGACAAAGCACCCATATGCATAAAATATATAGATAAAATATTTTTAAAACATAAATAACTTTTTTGGTTTTTCAAGACAGGGTTTCTCTGTGTATCTCTGGTTATCCTGGAACTTGCTCTGTAGACGAGAGTAGCCTGAACTCAGAGATCCACTAGCCTCAGCCTCCTGAGTGCCGGGATTGAAAGCATGCACCACCACTGCCTGGTTCAAAAAATAAATAACCTTTAACATAATAGCATTTTCAATTTCTTTATAACAAAATTGTCCTTTCCCCATGAACTAAATATTTTTAGTGACACGCTTATGAGAAACCAGGATTCTATAGATTTTATGAGGTTAGTAAAATCTTATTTCTTACTTCATAATCAGAAGAGAAGCAGGACTCCAGTAGGAGTCATTTTATAATACTACCCATCAACGTCCCCTCAGATAGTAAATATTGTTTAGTGTGTTTCCAACAATTATACTTTGAGCTATTTTGAAGACTCATTCAGTACAAAAAAAATATGGATTTTTAAGGTAATATATATTATAATATAACATAACAATACATTTGTGTGTGTATGTGTTGTGGATTGAACGTAGGGTCCCACACCCGTTACCAGCCACTCTACCTCTGAGCTACATCTACATCTCCAGCCTTCTTCTAGCCCTCTCCTTGCTTTTTGAGCCAGGATCTCACTCTGGCCCTGGCTGGATGGGACTTTGACATGTAGATCAGATTGACCTTCTTGCCTCTGCCTCTCTAGGTGTTGAGATTAAAAGTGTGCATGCCTGATTGCCCCTCCCCCTTCTTTTTTCTTTCTTTTCTTTTTTTTCCTAGTTTTTATTTTGTTGTTGTTTTTTGCTTGTTTGTTTGTTTAAGACGATCTTACTGTGTAGCTCAAGAAGCCTGGAGTCTCTTCGTGCACTGGTTGTCCTTGAACTCAGAGATCCATCACCTTGCTTGGCAAACATATGTAGCCCAGGCCGGTCTTACACTTGTGCGCCTCCTGCTTCCACCATTTCTACCGCATATCCTATTGGTTGTGGCACTGTCTTAGATACTCTTCTATTGTCAGGACAGAACACCATGACTAAGGCAGTTTATAAAAGAAAGCATTTAATTTGGGGATCATCGTGTAGAGCATTAATCCATGACCATCATGGTAGGAACTGTTATGCCCAAATCCGAGAAGTCCTCCAAAAGCCAATAAGGAGACTGAGCCCCGAAGTTAAAGCAAAGAGCCTTTATTTTATGCAAGTTTGCAAACTCGGTCTCTCCACATGCCCAACATATTGGAATAAACGAAGAGCCCCGAGCTCAGTTAGAGTTGGGTTTTTATAGTAGTAAAGGTGGGGGAGAGGGGTTTCTGAGGTTCAGGACCCCTGAGTGGCTGACACTTCTCTAGGAGTGTCCTGGTGAGTGTGTGCTGGCGGGTGATCTTATCTACAGTGGTTGGAATGTTAGGCATTTCCTTTTGAATGATCTGTTTTGGGGTGGGTAAATCTCAGTTTGTCGTTCTTCCTGAAACTAGGTATTGCTTCAGGGTAAACTACTGAGACTCAGGCCTCTATTAAATTTATCAGTGGCTGAGTCCTACACTGGCAGGTGATAATGGTTGGAAGTAAAGAACTTTCTTTGGGTGATCTGTTCATATTTAGCTTATCATGGCTGGCTCCTACATTTCCCCCTTCAAAAGCACAGATGATAGGACCCAATCTTAGGTCCTGCTTGCCCCTGGTTTTAAGAAGGCAAGGAACTATTAAATTAATAAATTCATTAATTGACAACTCTGGACCTACTTTTCTGGTATATCAACAGGCACTCTAGGTATTTATCTTGTCCCCCATGCCAGGGAGTTCCCCCTTGTCTCAGCCTTTCAACCTTTTTTTGGGCAGGGGATATGGCATGACATGTTCCATCTGCAACTACTTTAAGCTGACATTGGGGCATTTTTATCCAGGCCCAAGCAGGCTGAAAGGCTAGCCAAAGGTGGGTATTAAGAATTTTCCTTAATGCAAGCTCTCTGCTGATGCAAAAATCCCAATCAAACCAAATCACAACAAGCCAAATTTAAAAATATCCAGGTTTAATGGGATTCCTGCACTCTCGGGTGGCCCCAAGGGGAAACACGGAGGCCGCAAATGCAACGGGGTGGGGGGAGTTGGGGGGCTATGGGGGGGGTAAGAAGGACGGGACACCACGTGATTCTCCTTTGGGAGCTAACTTAAATACCCTGTGGGAGTGGTCCTGACCTGGCATGCTGGGATTTGGAGTCCAGACCAATACACCTCTCAGGCCTGGGGGCTGGGGGCTATGCTCCCAGCTTAACAGTGGTGGGTGCATTTAGGCAATGGGGCACTCATCAGACTTCATTGAAGGAACAGGGAGTGGTCATGGCAGCTGGACTGGTTCACACCAGCTTTCCGGAAGTTCAGGGCTCCCTACCATTCAGAGCAAGTTGTAGTCAGCAACTGAAGCCTAGAAAGCTTCTGCCAGCCAAGTGGAAGCCTATTGAGATAAGTTTAAATTAGGAACAGAAGTTAAAATTTAGAAAAAGAGCAGGTAACAGGTATCTGTAAACTGAAGGAATAGGTTCATACCTTTGAATCCTAGCAAAAACTACAGATTTTGGTTAGAAGCACGCATATTTTTCTTCTGTCCAGAGAACCATGTATGGTAGCTTTAGAATGAGCTAACAACTTGGCTATAGCTTTGTGGAAGACTCTGGATACCTTTTGCTGTTAAACTGGCATTATAACTGTCCTAGCCATTAATACTATCAGAGGTCTCAGACGGATAAAGCATATCTGAGTACAGACCAAATAGTTTCCAAATCTATTAAAAATGACAGGGACCAGAGTCCATATACAGTTAATCATACCCAGGTCTCCATATTATTGGAGGCAGAAATATCCAGAACAGCAGTCTTACTGTATAAGCCAGGCTCATAAGGTGATTTTTTTCCTGTGGAAGAGGGACATGGAAAAGACTGACCTTATTTTGTCTAGGCAAAAGTGGTGCAATCAATTCCCCAAGGTCCTGCTGTTTGTCCACAGCCTGGACTGAGTCCTGGCAGCAGGTGTTGCACTGGGGCATCTCGCCCAGTGGTCAGCATCGTCGTAATCCAGGTAGAGGCATCATAGTGTCTCATAATCTTCTTTGGAGATCTTGGATTACTGCTAGCATCTTGGAGTCTCTGTCTAATATAATAAGCTTTTTAAAATATCAAATGGGAAAAAAGAAAGCATATTTAAAAAATGGTGCTGACATAACTGGATAGCAACATGTAGTAAAATAAAAATAGACCCATGTCTATCACCATACACAAAACTCAAGACCAAATGGATCTAAGACCTCAACATAAAGCCAGCCACACTGAACCTTACAGAAGAGAAAGTGGGAAGTACATTTGAACACATTGACACAGGGAACTACTTCCTAAATAGAACCCCAGCCCAGATACTGAGAGAAACAATTAATAAATGGGACCTCCTGAAACTGAAAAGCTTCTGTAAAGCAAAGGACACGGTCAACAAGACAAAACGACAGCCTACAGAAAGGGAAAAGATCTTCACTAACCCCACATCAGACAGAGGTCTGATCTCCAAAATATACAAAGAACTCAAGAAATTGAACACCAAAAGATCACATAATCCAATAAAAACAATGGAGTACATGAGAGACCCTCACGAGCGACCCTCACCCCATATTCTCAAAAGGACAAGAATTTCCTAGCAAAATATTTTAAAATTAGAAACACAGATTAGCTTTTCTTTCCCCCTCCCACCTGGGAGATTCCAAGCACAAGGTCACTTAGCAAGCCAGCTGCCTGGTGATAACAAGTAAAACAAGAAGAAAACTGACTTATCAGGATAGGGGGGTCAGAAGGCCTTGCACCTGTGCCAAAAGCCATTTCAAAAAGCCTCTTTGTAAATTGCACCTTTTAAAAACTTACCCTGCAAAGGAATTTTTAACTTCTCTCTCTACCTTGTTGTTTCAGGGTAGTAAAGAGGAAGTTCCTGGCCAGCCAGTAATTGTCTTTACTCTCTTGTACTTGCAATAAAAGAGTCCAGTCCTCTTTGCTTTCTGGTGGTCTCCCTCTGTGGGGGTGGGGGGCCGCCCTGGGCACAACAGTACAGACCTAAACCGAGAACTCTCAACAGAGGAATCTAAAATGGCTGAAAGACACTTAAGGAAAAGTTCAGCATACTTAGTCATCAGAGAAATGCAAATCAAATCAACTCTGAGATTCCATCTTACACCTGTCAAAATGACCAAGATCAAAAACACTGATGACAACTTATGCTGGAGAGATTGTGGGGAAAAAGGAACATTTCTGCATTGCTGGTGGGAATGCAAGCTGGTACAACCCCTTTGAATGTCAGTGTGGTGATTTCTCAGAAAATTAGGAAACAACCTTTCTCAAGACCCAATAATACCACTTTTGGGTATATATCCAAAGGATACTCAATCGTGCCACAAGGACATGTGTTCAATTATGTTCATAGCAGCTTTGTTTGTCATAGCCAGAACCTAGAAACAACCTAAATGCCCCTCAATCGAAGAATGGATAAGAAAAAATGTGGTACATTTACACAATGGAGTACTACACAGCAGAAAAAAATAACGACAGCTTGAATTTTGAAGGAAAATGGATGGAGCCAGAAAACATTATTTTGAGTGAGGTAACCCGGACACAGAAAGGCAATTATCACATGTACTCACTCATAGGTGGTTTTTAAACATAAAGCAAAGAAAGCCAGCCTACAAACCACAATCCCAGAGAACTTAGACAACAATGTGGACTCTAAGAGAGACTTATGTAGATCTAATCTACATGGGAAGTAGAAAGTAGAAAAAGACAAGATCTTCTGAGTAAATTGGGAGCATGGGGACCTTGTGGGAGGATTGAAGAAAGGAGGGGAGAAATAGGGAGGGGAGCAGAGAAAAATGTAGAGCTCAGTGAATATCAATAAAAAAATTTTTAAAAAAGCTTTGTAATCAATATTTTAAATGCCATATTCTGCATATCTCTGAAGTATGAGGGCTGCCTAGGTATGTCTGATTAGACAAACTTTGTTTCTCGTTATTTGTTATAAGTTTGACTTTGAAAGCATAGACAGGGAACTAAATAAGGCTTATTCCTATAATTAGTTTATATCAGTTCTTTAAAGATGGCTGATTAACTTGTATTTCCTAACAGTCTATAATAAGTTAGCAGCTTTCTCAAGACTAGAACTCCAAACTCTGTAATGATTTTGAATTAAAGCTAACTGCTTGCTAGTGTGTGGCAGTGCACTGCTTGCTGTTGACAGAAGCTTTCTTGTTTCATTTTATTAAAGGATCTCAGGAAGAACACCCAGGAACATTTCCTATTCTTGTATTCCTACATCCCGTCTGTGTCCCTGATAAAGGTATCCAAAATTGAGACAGATAACCACCAGGACTGTCTGTTAGGTTTTTTTTTTTATTTTTTGTTGTTTTATTTTGAGACAGGGTTGCTCTGTGTAAGGGCTCTTCCTGTCCCTCGCACTCACTACCTCTGCCTCCTGAGTGCCGGGATTAAAGGCGTGCACCACCACCACCACCACCCAACTGTCTGGGGTTAGCTTTTAAAAACCTGCTTTTCATAAACTTGAGCCAATTTTAGATGGCCTACATCTGTAATTCCAGGAGACAGGAGGCGAAAACGAGAGAATTGTCATGAGCTTTGGCGTCACCCAAACTACTGAAAAACTTTGAATTAACGACAACAACAAAGAGAGAGAGAGAGAAAGAGGGAGGGAGAGAGGGAGGAAAGAAGGAAGGAAGAAAGGAAGGAGAAGAAAAAGCAAAAATTTCAGGAGAGAAGGAAAAGAAGTTGGGAGAGAATAAGTTTTCATTGAAAATAATCACGTTTAGTTTGCCGTGGTGGCACACACCTTTAATCCCAGCGCTAGGGAGGCAGAAGCAGGCAGATCTCCGAGTTTAAGCCTAACCTGGTCTACAGGACAGCTAGGGCTACACAGAGAAACCCTGTCTCAAAAAATAAAACAAGAAGAGAAAGAAGAAGAAATCACTCTTACAGAAAATAATGGATAATGTGTCAGGAGAGCAGAAGGGAGAGGGGCTCCTCCGGAGGAGGAAGGCAGCAGGACAAGTGGGACAAGACAAAACGGTAATGATTCGTGTGTGTGAAAATACTGTAGGGAAACCCACTACTTTGTAGACTAAAATTTAATGGAAAATCACGTCTCACTTTATTAAGGAACGAAGATGCCTCTGCTTCCCCAATCATCTACCAGGACCCACACTCAATACTTCTTTCCTGTATTTAGTTCTTACAGACATTCTTCTTTGGTATCTTCTAAGTGTTTATGTTTTATTTCCCCTCTAGAAGGAAATTCACTTTAAGGTCTTTTCAATATATTCTTATGACCATGTCCACAAAAACTACCGAGGACTTTGTTTAAGTAGCACTGAGCACTGAGATGTCAAACCGAGGGCTCCAAATTCTTCCATGAACCCCTTAAGCACATGCTCCGAGAGCCCAGAGCCATGTGTGTTGAAGGGCAAGGGGGAAAAAAGCAGGAAAGCCCAGGAAAGAGAACTAAAAAAAAACATGAAATGTCTCAGCAGAGCATCTGGCTGACTCCTAGCCCCAGAGAAAAATGAAGTAGGCAAACCTTGTTCTAAAGTGCTGAAATGTTCTGCTGGAATTCTGAATGTAAATCCAGGCATGACGATGTAGACACGTAACCCTTGCGCTGAAGTAAACATAAGCAAGGAGGATTAGGTTGCCTAGCCTGCCACTGCCAGGCAAAATACCTGCCAGTGGCAAGGGGCAAAAGCCACTGTGCTCTCTAAGCGCTCTGAAAAGCGCTGGCTCCTAACTCTAACCACTAGGCATAGACTCTCTAGGAGGCTTACACTGCAGGCAAGCAGGGGAAACTGACTCCGGCGCTCCCATCTCCCACAAAAGGGATTGAGGCTTTGACTAACTAACCCGCCATGCTGTGCATTCACCACTGTTTCAATTTAGCCTACAAGACACACGTTTAAAAATAAAACAAATGAACTGTGTTGGGTCAAGTTTGTAGTCAATTCAGTAGTAGGCTGAAGCATACCGATTCCTGAAACTTCAAGCCTAGGCCACAGAGAGGCCCTCAAAACAAAGAGAACGAAACAAAAGACAACGCGATTAAGAATCAAAGTAGTTAAGAATTTCAGTTGAGGCTAGATGCATATCTATAATCCCAGAGACCGGAGGAGCTCAAGTTCAAGGCAGACCTGGGCAATTTTGCTAGGCATTCTCTTTCGTTAACTTTCTTAACTAGATTGCAAATCACTGTAGGGAATGAAACATAAGACTGACACCCAGACAGAAGAGTGCGAGAATGGAAAAGGACAGAGTATTTGTGACTACTTATCAGATACAGTTTGTGTGAGTAGCAGAGTGGCGCAGCGGAAGCGTGCTGGGCCCATAACCCAGAGGTCGATGGATCGAAACCATCCTCTGCTAGTTTCCGTTTTCTTTCCATTACCTGTATATTCTGACCCGAAGAACTTGAAAGATAGGAAAGGTAATACGACCAAGAAAACTGGGTGCTATCAAAATCTTCAACGCTTTAAAGAAGCACAGCATTTTGGGAAATACTACATCATGATGCATATTTTCTACTTTGCGGAGTCTATCACCATCTCTGAACCAAAGTTATGTGGTCGGGCGAGGCTATGGCTCAGGCTCATTCTCATAGCTTACCCCAAGCCCTGGGCTCAGTCAGTCTCCAGAACGAAACCCTAAACCAAATTAAAAATGTACAAGCACACCAAAACTTGGTTAGCGATTTGGCGTTAAGCTTTAAGTCTGAAAGAACTAGGAAAGCAGGGAAGACTATGAGACTGGAAGCACCTGCCCCGCCACGACCTCGTCTTTCCTCAAGTTTCTTCACGTCTTCAAACTTTCAGACGTGCGTCTCACCTCTCCCCACTCTGCAGAATTGAGAAAGGAGCTAGTGTGGGTTATAACCTAAGTGCTCCACTAAGGGGATGCCACCCTACCATCGATCTTCCCTTCCTGCCATAAATACTACATGACTTGTTAATTGTGCAACGAATACACGTTTTGAACGGAGCGCCCGACAAAACAAAGCTTAGTTATCATGACGAGAAAACTGCACCTTTGGAATAAAAGGCCCAAATTGTAATTCTAAAAAAAAATCACAGTTTAGTGACCAACGATATTATAAGATTAAAAAAAAATCCTCCCCAAGAGCCTGGATAGCTCAGTCGGTAGAGCATCAGACTTTTAATCTGAGGGTCCAGGGTTCAAGTCCCTGTTCAGGCGGAAGAAAATTATTTTGTGTAGGAGTCAGCCACCATCAAAACCTAGAAAGGAAACACAAAGTAGGACACCAAATCTAACCTCGTTCTTTAAATTCCTTTGACCCTTAACATAAACTCCTTTAAAGAAAGGGTGGGGAAAAGGGCTTAGTTGGGGTTGGGTGGGAGGGGGAATGTCACCAGAAGACAAATTCAGTTGTGCCTCAAAACTGGAAGAGCAAACCCTTAGGCACAGAGTCCAAGTTTTTGGAATGGAGAGAGGAGAGTAGGGAGTTTTCTAGAATTCCACAGGCAGCTCGTTTCTTGAAGGCTTAACTCTATTTTATGACCCTGGTTTTGAAATGCGGCATTTCATTTATGCGGAGATGAGGGAAGGCTATGGGGAGTGAATATTGTACACACATGTAAACATCATAACAAAACGTATTATGTATAATTAACATAGAGTAATACAAATAAAATAAAATTCCAGTGAGTTCCCAACCACCTGAGTTGTGTGGTAGGTAACACATCTCCAAAAAATTCCTTTAAAATGATCCATCCATTGTCCCTTGGCTGGTGACTCTAATCTAAAACATCTGCAGAGCCTTTCTCTGTCCTTACCATTCAGAACAAGCTCTTCTCCCGTGCTGAACATTTGTGCCTCCTTGAGAAGTGGGAAGAGGAAGAAGACTGGGAGCCCTGGCTGAAAGACACCCAAGCATGCTTGGAAATTTCCTCCTGATTTTTCCTGCTATTTGGTTTTGCTTCTCTCAGGCAGGGCCGACCTGAGTCCAGTCTGGCCTCGGTTCACTTTTCCTCTCCGTGTCCGTGTCTGTATTTTCACGTGTCCGTGAAAGGTGTTCTGTCCTCACCCGAAAATCTACACGTTGGCTAGTGACTTATCTTGGCCCTTGAGTTTACATTTCTTTTTGCAAAGTGCCAGGCCAAATCACGCAGAAACGAAGGTCCTAGGATTCAAAACCGTGTATGTCACGCCTTGAGTTTGTCCCTGCTGGGCCAGAATGCTCCATTCACAAGTTCACTGTGTTTGTTTTCAGTCCCGTTCTTTTCTACTTGAAATAATTAGGTCCAGCCAGGTATAGTGACCCAAACCTGAAAGCCCAGGTTTCAGGGCTTTCAGTCTGGGAAGATTCAGGCAGTAAGATTACCACAACTGGCCACAGAGATGAATGTCTTTAAAAAGAAAAATGTCCAGCACTCCGGAGGCAGAGGTGGGCAGATTTGGTCATAAGAGTGTTCCAGGACAACCAGGGCTACGTAGAGAAATCCGGTCTCGAAAAACAATAAAGGAGGCAGGGGAACAGGGGAGGAGGGAAGGAGGGGAGGGGAGGGGAGGAGGGAGGGAAGGAAGGGAGGGAGGGAAGGAGGGGAGGGAAGAAAGGAAGGGAGAAAATTGAAGAATTTAGTCCGTTCCGCTTTCACTATGTCCATCATTCTGGTGTGTGTGGGGTGGGGGGGGGGGAGTTTGCTGTTGTTTTTTTGTTGTTTTCTGGGATTGGCAGATATTCCAAAAACGTGTCTTCATGGTCATTACTGTCATCAAATTTGGAGATTATAACCTGTGCCAAACGAGGAGCTATCACCTATTCTCGACAAGCCAACTAAAAGAGCCACACTAAAATTGGAAATGTGAAGATATACTCAAGACAACCATATTGGGGAGAGGAGAGGAACAGAGAGATCCAGGGACCCTCCCCTCCCCACAGCTCCTCACTGCCATCCTTAATTCCCAAGTCCTTCCAGAAAGCCTGTTTAATTCTTGGAACGATGTACTTTAACAATAAAAAAAATATAATATAGTAAATACATAAAGCAGTAACAATTTACAGACAGTTTGTTAAGTTCTTAAAAAGAATCTTTGTAAATTGGGCAGCTGGGTACGGTGGTGCACGCCTTTAATCCCGGAGGCAGAGGCAGGTGGGCCAGCCTGGCCTACAGCAAGTTCCAGGACAGCCAGGGCTGCATAGAGATACCCTGCTTCACGAAAACAAAAAATGAAATGAGAGAGGGGGAGAAACATAACACTGGAATCATCTTAAATAATTATGGTAATTTGGGAAGAAATAGTGTCTTTGAGATATTAATTTTTCCTGTTCATAAGCATGATAATATCGTTCTCCCGTTATTAGGCTGGGAGTCTTTTTCAGAAGGAGGCTAATCTGTTACTCTGACCTTTTAAGAGAGTTGCGATTTCCGTGTGTTAGTCATCTGGATTAGCACCTCTCCACAGGAGAGCTGGGCTCTTGTCCTTTTCGTCCTCTCCTTAGACGAGTCCTTCTTTAATAGCTTGATGTCTGGGGTGTGAACCTAGATTTTAACGACTGAACCACCTCTCCAGCTCTTTGCTCTCTTAACGGTACACAAACCCACTTTCTCCCCTACTCCCTACCTCATTCACATTCCATCTTTGCTTTGCTTTGTCTTTTGGAGCTAGGGTCTACGTGCCCTCCCTGGCTGGCCTGGAATTTACTACGTAGACAAGACTGACTGTGATTCTGGCTTGTGCCAATATACCTGGTCCCACAATCTTTTTTAAAAAGTAGTTTTTAAAGTGTTTTATTATTATTATTATTATTCTTGAGGCAAAGGTTCATGTCTTAGCGATACCGGTCAAGTGTAAATCTTTGGATTTGCAGGAAGGGAATGGGAGAGGGAAAGAGGGATAGAAAAAAAAGAAAAGATAAAAGGAAGAAAAAAGAAATGAGGGTGAAGGAAATGATTCTTTATTTGGACTTCACTCAACGTCGCCAGCCACAAACCTGTCCTCCTCGTTAGTATAGTGGTGAGTATCCCCGCCTGTCACGCGGGAGACCGGGGTTCGATTCCCCGACGGGGAGTCAACAGACACGTCTGTTCTTTTGCTACGTTTTGGGACACCACGGACGATGACTTCGGTACTTCTGGTGGTCACCAAAAGATCTCTTTCTACAGTTGCATTTTCACGATTGTTTTGGATCAGATCACCACACGCTCTCTGATTAGGACAGCCTGCATGGCCTTCTTTCCGAGAGGGAGGTTCATTCCAACGCTCTTGGAGCTCAGCTGTGTCCATCTGTTTCAGAATTTGTGCGAGGATTCGCTAGCAGGTGAAGCCCCGCTGGATGATGGACGAACACCCAGGGATGGCTGCAGTGCTCGGAGCTGTGCGACTGCTCTCCTTGTATCTGAGACTTTAAGACAGCAGTTTCCACCTCAGGATCCCAAAGGAGGCGAGGGGAAAGCTGACTACAATCTACAGGACAATAAAGTGCATTGTCTTAGGTTATCTTTATACTGGAAATAAGCTTTGTTTGATTATTTTGCTCACCAAAACTACATTTATCACCTCCACCTCCCCACCCCCATCGCTTATTTTACAGACAGCCCAGGCTGACCTAGGACTGGCTTTTATCCTCCTCCATGGGTGCCAATCAAGACCTAAGATTATAAACCTCTGTCTCTTCAAAATTTGACTTTGACTGACTGTATTTCTATCAATTATCTTTCTGCCCCCTTTACCTGTACAGGGATCTAGAATACACAAACACCCTACCTGAAGTTTTTGTTTGTTTGTTTGTTTTTCCAGACAGGGTTCCTCTGTGTATCCTCGGCTGTCCTGGAACTCACTTTGTAGACCAGGCTGGCCTCGAACTCAAAGATCTTCCTGCTTCTGCCTCAAGTGCTGGGATTAAAGGTGTCCACTGCCCAGCTCCATCTAAAGTTTATGCTCAGGAAAATTTGTGATTTCCAGGGCTGCCTTAGACAACACCTGATTTGACTGAAGAAAAACCCTGAATAAGATCTGAAAATACATCATCCATCAGGTAAAAACTTGACTTTTTGCCCAAACCCCATTTAAAGTTTCAAAGAAGTCCATATAGAACTGAACACACATACATAATAAATAAACAAACAAATAAACAAACAAACAAACACAAATTCGTTATAGATATTCTAAATCATTGGGGAAGGAAAATGCCATTGTAAGGAGAACACAAAATCAATAACTAACATTAACTTCTTTTTTCTTTTCTTTTCTTTTTTTTCTTTCTTTCTTTCTTTCTTTTTTTTTTTTTTTTGGTTTATAGAGACAGGGTTTCTCTGTAGCTTTGGAGCCTGTCCTGGAACTCGCTCTGTAGACCAGGCAGTCTCAAACTCACAGAGATCCACCTGCCTTTGCCTCCCAAGTGCCGGAATTAAAGGTGTGCACCACCACTGCTTGGCTAACATGAGCTTTTTTATTACATTTAAAAATTTTTGAATTTTTCATACAGTATATTTTGATCATATTCTTTTCCTCTCTCCCAGTTTTCCCAGATCTTCCCAACTTCCTATCCATTTAACTTCATGTCTTTGTTTCTCTCTCTCTCTCTCTCTCTCTCTCTCTCTCTCTCTCTCTCTCTCTCACACACACACACACACACACACATACAAAACTACAAACCGTAACAACAAAGAAAGTGCACAATTATTCCTGAACACGAGACCTGCCCTGGAATGTAGTAGCTGATAAACTCAGTATCACTCCATTGGAAAAAACTGATTTTCCCCTCAGGTGCTAATTGCAAATAGCTCCAGGGTTAGGGTGGGACTTTGAGCCCATTTCCCATCCCCACCCTGGGACTTTGAATTGAGTTTGTGCAGACCTTGTGTGTGCTCTAACATAATCATAAAACATAAAACTTGCTTGGATTTTGGTTCATCAACAGTTTTTTTGGTTTTGTTTTTTTTTTTTTTTCAGGGTGCTGTGTGATCCATGAAGAATTCTGAGATGAAAAGACAAATGTCACAACTCTCCAGACTGTCAGCAGAACAAACTGATCTTGTCTATCCAGTAAGAAACTCTCCTATACCATACACACAAAGGAATGTAAGACGAGTCATAATGCTAAGTAATTAATCTGAAGGCTTTTTGTTTTATTTTCCTTTCCACAGTTCTTTTTTGTTTTTGTTTTGTTTTGTTGACACAAAACCCTGTCTCTGTAGTTTTGGAGCCTGTCCCGGAACTTGCTCTGTAGACCAGGCTGGCCTCAAACTCTTAAAGATCCACCTGTTTCTGCTGGGGTTAAAGGCATGCACCACTACCCCCTGGCAGTGACCACATTGCCAGACTCCAGAGAATCCACGAATCATTCAAGTTGGAATGTGTAACTGACTGTAGGTAGATCAGGGTTTTTTTTTTTATTTCTATAATGATAATTTATTCTGATCAAGCCTGTCCAAAGTCAAAATTTATATTTGTTGCCTGAACAGGAACTCAAAGCCTGGACTCTTGGGATAAAAGTTCAATGTGTTGCCAACTACCTGGGCTCTGGAACCGTGCTGCTGTTCATCCTATAAACAGTTTAATTCCATAAGGAACTTAAGTTACTGGGAAGAGCCGAAAGACTCATTGGCTTCAGCTACAACCAGGGTCTTACGAAAGCTTGGCTCAGCTACTACCTGTGTTATCTCAATACCTCGACACTTTGCTTACCTTCAATAGCTAAGCCAAATATGATATTTGTGACTGAAGAAAGAATGGAGATTATTCCAAGTGAATTCTTCAGCTTGGACAGAGATGCTTGGGGATCACAGTTGCAGGTGGACCGAGGAGGGAGAACTCGCTTTTAGAAATGTTGGTGCAACTGAGCCTAAGCTTCAAGAGAATCAAGGGAAGGAAAAAGAAAGTGCTGGTATTTCTCCTGGGGTTTCTCCTGCACTTAGAGACACCAATGTCATGCTTTTTAGAGCTTTGGGTTTTGTTTTGTGTTTTGCTTTTATTTCATTTAGTCTCATGCTCCAACTTGCTCAAAAGACTGGAGGCTGCTTGTTAATCCAAGCTGTTTTCAGATCACTCAGTAGTCATTCATTCACAAGCCGAAATTTAAATACCTGTAGAGAGGCCTCAAAAGACGTCAAAATCTGGTTCCGTGGAGTTTCTTTTTTGAGAATAGTAACTTGGGCATAATTCTAGTAGTTAGACCTGATCAGAAGTTATGGTTTTTTGTTTGTTTGTTTGTTTCAGTACTTTCGAGATGGCTTAGTAGGTAAAGGTACTTACCACCAAGCTGGAAAACATGAGTTTTCCCTCTGGGACTCACAGGTCTGTAGAAGGGAAGGACCAGTTCCTGCGGTTGTCCTCCAACATCCACGTGTGTGCTGTTGCCCTTGTGTACACACATGTAGTTGTTGTTTTACTCTTTTGGTTTTTGGGGGGCCCACCACCCAGTTCCCAAACACACACACACACACACACACACACACACACACACACACACACACTCAGAGAGAGAGAGAGAGAGAGAGAGAGAGAGAGAGAGAGAGAGATTTTATCTTACTTATGAATGCCTGGCCTTAGTTTAGCTTGTTTCTAGCCCACTTTTCTTATCTTAAAATACCCCATCTTTCTTTTAGCCTCTGGGCTTTTACCTTTATTTCTGTACACCTTTCTTTACTTCTCTGTGGCTTGCTGTGAAGCTGGGTGGCTGACCCCTGATGTCCTCCTCTCCTTGTTCTATCTCGCTCCTTCTTTCCTTTCTCCTCTCAGATTTCTCTTCTATTTATTCTCTCTGCCTGAAAGCCCCGCCTATCCTTGCTTCTGGCTTCCCTATTGGCCATTCAGGTCTTTATCTGACCATCAGGTGTTTTAGACAGGCAAAGTAACACAGCTTCGCAGAGTTAAACAAATGCAGCATAAAAGAATGCAACACATCTTTGTATCATTAAAACAAATGTTCCACAGCATAAACAAATATAACACATCTTAAAATAATATTTTACGATGCCCACACGCAGACGATGTAAATTAATTTCGAAAGCTCTTCTAAAGAAGTCTGCTTTCCTGTATCGGGAAGGAAATGCTACTTTTTAAAAAATTCAAAAGTTGTTTCATTGGTGAGGCTTTCCACTTTGGTTTCAATTTTATTTATTTATTTATTTATAATACATATTATATTTTATTTATTATATATATATAGTATTTTGAGACAGGGTTTCTCTGTAGCTTTGGTGCCTATCCTGAAACTAGCTCTCACAGACCAGGCTGGCCTCAAACTCACAAAGATCCACCTGCCTCTGCCTCCCGAGTGCTGGGATTAAAGGTATGTGCCACCACCGCCCAGCAGTTTCCTATTTCTTTTTCTTTTTTTTATTTGAATTTTCTTTATTATAACTGATAGATAAAATAAAAATGTACGTATTTATTGGACACCATGTGATGCTTTGAATATGCATATTCTGTGCAATTTTTTGGTTTTTTATTTCAAATATTCTTTTTATTTTTTTAATTTATTTATTTATCAGTTTCCTATTTCTAATCCGTTTGTCTTGTGCTGTTGTGAACACATTAGGTGACAAACTGTGATCCAGTATCATATGATAGCCCTTCTCTGAAGTAGAACCAAGTTAGCTGTATGCCCTTGGATCACATCCTTTGCTGGCGCCCCTTCCCCTTCTGGTGTCCCTCATAGCGGTGCTTGGTTAAGCCTCCCTCACAGCCCCTGCCTAGAGTATGACAGTGTTATGAGGATGAAGTGTGAACCACATCCTACTCGCTCTGACTTTAATTCATTCTTTCTACTAATCGGGCTTTACACAGAAGGAAAGAGCAGCATCTGACTCTCCTTTGACCCCTGTCCACCCACAGAGAAACCTGTAGCAAGTAGTGCGGTAGGTGATTTACTGTTTCTAACAACATTCCTGTGTGAAAAGCAAGCGGGAACAATTGGATCGAACGTCTCAGAAAGAAAAGGAAGTAGGGCGATTAGACAAAAGGGGTGAGGGTAGGAAAAAGACCGGGGACAGGAGAGGAAGAGAGACTGTTACTAGTTCATTCAAATCATCTATCACAGGCCTTCATTTCACAGCCCCTTTAACAGATAATTTAAACAATAACAACAACAACAAAAAGATGAATGGTATCAAAACCCGTAGAAGAAAATTGGAAGGAGCCATGAGGTCAGAGTGGAAAACGCCCGCAGGAAAGTGCAATAGGACTGCCAACTTTATTGCCAGAAAGAGAGTGCTACAGGAGTTGAACGAGGTCCCTACCAGCTCCCTTAGAACCCTAGCCTCGGATTCAAGTAATCTGATTTACAACAGGTCCGACTCTGAGGAGCGGCTAGCTAATCGGTGGGGCAGGGCTTAGCGTCGGGCTAACATTAGGATGCCAGTGGCATCCTAACATTGAGTCACAGCCACCGCCTTGTGGGGCGGGGCTATCCTGGTTTCTTTCTTTCTGCTTAATCCTTTCGATAAGGTCAGAACTTTCGTTGCGGAGCTCTGAACAGAACCAGGAGCTGGCTGTTTTTCATAACAATTGATTATGTTAGCCGGCGGGACTGTGTGTCAGGGTGGCCGAGTGGTCTAAGGCGCCAGACTCAAGTGTTCACTTCCTCTGTCGAGGTTTCTGGTCTCCGAATGGAGGCGTGGGTTCGAATCCCACTCCTGACACGGTTGTCCTTTTTGTTCTAGCAGCTTTCATAACAGGTAGTCAGTTGATTGAACCCGTCAGGAAGGACTTTCTCTGATAAGTATCACCCGATTTTGCACCCTCCGTTTTCTTCTCCTTTTTTTAACCCTAGTATTTTGATCCATTCTTTTCTTATTATTCTATTTTGTGCCCTTGAACCCAAACTGATCCTCCGGCCTCTGTCACTAAACCCCTAGGAAAATCCTTAATTTGTTTAGGTTTCTTAATGTTTATCTCTGATTATTCCCAGTGGCAATTCGTTACAGTTTTGCTTGTGATCAATGTAATTGCATAAAAATGCATTGTCTCTTGCTTTGTTTTGTTTGGGGAGTGTTATTCTTCCAGCTGACCTCCATTCGATTTTAGGGAGGGCTGGCTGATCTGTGTGACTGCTGCCCAGCTGTTCTGAGTTTTTGTTCTCTTGTTTATAATTTGTTCCACTTCTCTGTTTATCCTTCTTAAGTCTCAGTCATTTTCTGTTGTTGTGCTGTTTTGGTGAAGATTGTTCCAAAGTTCTTTTAGATTATAATAAATTCTAGCTTTAGACTATAACCCAGAGGCACAGCACTTGCCTAGCGTAAATGAGGCTCTGGGTTCTATCCATCCCCAGCATCAAAAACCAGTCTTGACGGGAGGGTGGATGGTCTCAACATCCTCGTGCGCTAATGGCTTTCTCCTGGATTGTATGGATTTCTGCACATAGCGTACTCTGAGTATTTCACATCGGTATTTTGGACCAGTCCTAATCCCAGGAGCTTGCTCCTTGAGTACCTGGCAGAGATCTGAGGTCGCTGAGGGAGAAGAGTCTGCCACATAGAATAATTAGGGTGTTAAACTTCTTCCGCCCTCATTGCACATCTGTATCTTCCCCGGTGCCAGTCTTGCTTTAGCTGACCTCTGCTGTGCTCTTTTGGAACACTGTTCTGCAGTGCTCTTTCTTGGGAGCAGGGGTGAATGGGCGGGGGCGGGGGAAGCACCTTTCAATACACATCTGCAGAGAGTATAGGAGTCCAACCGTTCTCAAGCATCAAGTTCATGTATTTCTTCAGCTCCCAGTACACTTTGAGCTGGTACCTGTGCCTTTTTAAGATTCTCTGGTATAAATCAGGTTGGTTCTACAAAGTCCATTTACCTAGTCCTTATTTTTCACTTGTTGCCTGCAGAGCAATCCTTGGCTACATCTTACAGATGGGTACCACACAATGGTTGATGCCGCCATCCTTTGTTTTGCCAGTACGGAGGCACTTCTGGACAAACAGAATGCATGAAGTGGAGCTGTTGATCACATATTCTGCTAGAATAAATGATTATAAAAACGTGAAGATTACTGGGCAGTGGTAGCACACACCTTTAAGACCAACATTCGGGAGGCAGAGACAGGTGGATCTCTGTGAGTTTGAGGACAGGCTCCAAAGCTACCCAGAGGAAAGCCTGTTTCAAAAGACAAAAAAAACAAAAATAAAAAGTGAAGACTTAGTGCATTATGACGATTCCTTATGAGGAAGCATGATAGTGGGGAAAATATGTAGATAAGAAATGGGCCAATTGAGAGAGCCTTAGCAGTCGCATCTCCAAAGTTAAACTGAAAATGGATGTCCTATGGTATAGCCAAAATAATCGCTAATCATCATGGTGCACTTTGGAGAGTTTATTCTTGTGTGTTTGGGTGTTTTGCCTAAATGTGCTAAATGTGTATCTGCATACCACATGAGTACCTGGTGCCCAAAGAGGCCCAGAGAGGGCTTTGGATCCCCTGGAACTGGAGTTCCAAATGCTTGTGAGCAGCCATGTGGCTTCTGGAAACCAAACAAAGGTCCTCTGGGAGGGCAGCTCTTGACTGCTGAGCAATCTCTCCAGCCCCACCCCCCTTTTTTTAAGTAATGAAATTTCTGCTGGTGACTCACACTTGCAATGCAGCACTCAGGAGGCAGAGGCAGAAGAAACACCACAAGTTTGAAGCCAAACTTGTGTCTATATAGTGAATTCTAGGTCAACTATGGCTACAGTGTGAGATTCTTTACTCAAAAAACAAACAAGCAAAACAAAAGTACGAAACAATGTTTAAAAAACAGACTTTGGGAAATGGGCAAATCAAGATTGTGGTTTTTCAGAGAAGGTGAACAGAAAAGGGTCATACTAATTTTGGGGGCACAGAAAAGGATTTCAATGTTTTTGTGGGGGGGACACAGAAAGGGGTTACACTGATTTTATCAGCAGAGAAAAGTTTTGAAAAAGGAAAAGACAAGTCATATATAATACAAGTTGCTGTGATATTAGCAGTCTCAAAACATTAAGAGGTCATTGTTGGTGCAAAGATAACAAACATTATAAAATTCAAAGCTTACAATAATCACACATATGTGTAAATGTACACATTATGATTTATTTACTAAGACCTTTGTAAATAATCCTCTAGCCCCAATTGTACAGAGAGCTGAAAAATAAGTCTCCTTTACCCTCTTAAACACTATTTCCTTATTTCTCAAAGCATGGTCAGCATCTGTGAAGCCATCTTGTTCCATTTCTGACTACACATGATTTTTATTAGGATGAGCAATAAGTAGTCTCAGGGTCAGGATGCTGGAAGATGTTCTTCGCTCAGCAAAGGAAGTTTTCCCTTCCTGCCACACAGTAGCGTAGAGGCTTGCTAGAAATCCAATGAGAGTAGAGCCCAGAAAAAGACTGTTTTCCTGTTTCTCTCTCAAGGAGCCTTTAGCAAAGATGGGGCCATAGCCCTTGATGCCAGGCTGTATGTCCTTAAAATGCAATGTGCGCAAAAACATATATACAGTTATCTTTACGACATTCAGACTCCACTTTCTTGAGACACGTCCCCCAAAGTAAGTGTGCTTTGTCCTTTTTCTGAGTACCTCTCTCTGTGAATGTGTGTGTTTAAATCGATATCAAAATTTTTTCATAAATACATTACAGTTTTGCTTCATAAAGCAAAATGTGAGGTGTTTATAACAGAATAGTATAACCAGTTTATGAAATATTATATGATTTATATAAATAATGAAATGTCACCACACATTAAACCATATCACAGCACAAAAGATGGGCAATCTGTGTTTATGTATGGATCTACGTAATATCTATATGATACATATTCCTACAAATATTATCTAACATATTCTATGTTACATATTTATCTATGTTACATATTTATCATAATGCAAACTTTCGGAAACGAGGCACAGAATACTTCAAATAAGGCACCAGCCAAGGGAATTAAGGAAGTAGTGTTTTAGAATGAAAAAAGATGTGTTATTCAGTTGGGGCGATGTGGGAACTTTCACATATCCTTGCTTTAAATCACAGTATATTACACAGTAAATTACAGTATATTAAACCAAAAACTGAATTTTGATTAGTTTTTTTAGATGACATCTTTGTGCTGCCAAAGAACACTTCCTACAGTTGAGAGGGTGGAGGTCTGGAATTTGAGGAGGTAGAAAGCAGATATTGTAAACAAACAATAAAAGAAAATGAGAAGAAAAGGTTTAAGTATATAATAAAATAAAGTAAAGCAAAATAAACAGACAGCTTCTCAAGGTGACACTTTTTACATTTCGAGTTCTAAATTTTTTCTCAGTGTTTGGGAGAATGTAAGAAATGTTGATGCCAGCAGCGAAGAAAGTGGAGTGGATCCTCAATTCCTTACCACCGTTAGACACCTCACAGGCAAAACACCACCGACTCTGGCGGGACTCGAACCCGCAACCTTTGAATCTCTTAACCACGCTAGAAGTCCAATGCGCTATCCATTGCGCCACAGAGCCTACTGGTTCGAAGCAGCTTTCCTAAGACTTCTGAGTATTTCCTTGGTTATCCATGCACCGCTTCTTACTACTACTATTGCTCCCATTTCTGTAGCACTTCACATGGAAAAGTGCAAGAAACAGAAGGGCACGCGTTCCTCTACGTGACTTTTGGCCCTTTCCCAAGCTATTACAACGGAAAAGTTTGACCGAGGATCCACCTCGAGTTTCCGAGCTTGATAGGCACACACTTGTAACCTTGACACTTGAGAGGCTGAGGTAGAAGGATTGGGAAGGGAGGAAGGAAGGAAGGGAGGGAGGGAGGGAGGGAGGGAGGGAGGGAGGAAGGAAGGAAGGAAGGAAGGAAGGAAGGAAGGAAGGAAGGAAGGAAGGAAGGAAAAGAGAATCATCACAAAGACACATTTAATCTGGCATCTCTAGTTCCAAGTTCCGGATCATCAATTTTGCTAAAGAGAGCCACACTCGTCCAACTCGCGCGGGCTCCGGGCCAAGTCCTTTACTTGGAGCTTCGAGATTTTCTCATGTTGCGTCTGAGTTCTTTC